>NC_061112.1:140584715-140620836 GCF_002878395.1 Capsicum annuum
CTATACCTCGTTAATTGTTAGTTTCTTTTTTCTCAAAAAGGTCTTGGATTTTTACTTCTTAGTTAAATCCTTGAAACTCTTTCAAATTAAGTTAATCATGAAACATAGATACATCTTTATAATCTTTCACACACTTCTTTTTGGTAAGTATGTCTTCGTAAAGTCTCGTGCATACTTCCTGACAACTATAACTTGTAATCACCAAACAAAGCAAAGTAATGAACCTTGTTTGAAGCATTTTTTTCATGCCGGGGCTGAATAAAAAGCCCTTTATCCCATGTTTTAGAGGTGGCTGCAAACATAGAGAAATGGTTAGTACTACAGTTGTTCTCTAACTCAACCAATAAAACATAAGTATGACATCACACTAATAAAGATATTTCTCTTGCCATGATTAGCTAACTCCAATAAATGAAAAGATAAAAGGGGCAAAAAAAAATTATCACAACAGCAAATGCTTGGAAATGGACATGTTAAATGATGCTATCAGTTCTAGAGAAACTCTTTGCACATTATTTACCAGCACTACTTTATTAAAATCTTACAAGTTAGAGTTCAAATAAGCCCATAACTTAGTTCATATTCATGTTAAGGTTATTGCCAAATATTTGGGTAATTGGTGGGGGTAGGGAATTACTTGGTGGGGGTTTTATTCCTGTTATGATTCCGTATTCAGTGTTCCATGTTTATTACGAATCTGTGTGCTTTCCTCTGCTTTCCTCTGTTTTATATTCCTTATGGGTGCCGTATTTATGTTATGTAATCTGCTTCTGTGCTTTACTATGTGTTTGTGTGGTATCTCGTGCCTTGAGCCGGGGGTCTTTCGGAAACAGCCTTTCTACTTCATCAGAGATAGAGGTATGGACTGCGTACATCTTACCCCCCCAGACCCCACTAGGTGGGAATACACTGGGTTTGTTGTTGTTGTTGGTTTTCAAGTCAAATGCAGGAATTATCCGGTGGATAACTCCTTTTTTCCCTTGCAAGAAAAATTCAAATGCAGGTTGCCACAAATTCTAAGGATCAGAATAATTTAAGCATCTAACGTTGTGAGCAAACCTTTTACCTATTTTAGGTAAACAAACCATGCTTATCACCATGACATAAGGGGTTGTAATGTTTCCTGGTTGATTTTTGCTTCCGGGGATAAGCAATATCGGGATTATTAGTCCCACTATTTCAATCCATTTTGTATGCGATGAACCAAACATTCATCAAAGAAAGTATGTGCACTTTTTTTTAATCAAGTAATAAGATTTTATTTAGCAAATGGGCAAAAAATTACCCATATACAATAAGTATACCAATAAGTTAAAAAACTCACAAAAAGATATGTGTTTTTACAAACAAAACCCAATCTTCTGTAGCTACTGGAATCTCGTGGGTGCACAAAAAATAAATCAGGGAAAAGAGGCTAATCCTCAAGTGTACAAAATCAAGAGATTATTAATCCAGTATTACAGTCCTTGCAAATCCCCGCATGACTTCTCTTACGAAACCCCCCCCCCACACCAAACACACACACACACACACAAGTGTTTGATGCCCATAAGTCATACGATGAACTAACAGATTGCAACTAGGAATTTTATTCTCATCTTGTTCAATGCAAAAACATAAAGGTCACGATGAAGTTCTCCCCATTAAGCTGAGGAGGAAAACAAGCAATGCTTACGGAGAGCTCGGCTAGCAACAAACAAGAGAGAGCGAGTAGGGGATTCTTAGCACACTCAAGGCTTTCATAAATTTCTTTAGGTTTAGGTGACTTGATCAACTTTTTCTTTTCGACCAACTCCAACCAACTAAGAATTACTTAATCCTATGTAATATCTTACATTTTCCAACAGAAGCCTAACATATCTTTGTCTAAATCTAGAACATGTTCTATCTTCTGCTTGTGCAGGCAATCATAGTACAAGGAAACCAGGATAAAGGACAGATTACATACCAATGAAGTCCACTGTGATACGAAATATCTGCATTGTATTCATGGAACTGTTGATATGATGCCTACCAGGCTTTGTTGCAAGGAAAGCCAATATTATAGAGATTAGAAACCCATTCAAGCAATCATGGGCATAGATTGAACTCCTTTTCCGAGACCACACCTATAGATATGCAACTGATGTAATATTCTGACTAAGAAGAGCAAGCTATTAGACTATATTAGTTCCTTAAAACAAAATTTGGCATACTTTTAGCAGTATCAAAGCTTCCCCCAATTCTTTCCATCCAGAGAAAGTTCTTTTGACAAACTCTGCATTATCCTCGAGAAACAAATCCTCCAATATACTATTATTGTACCTTGGTGTTGCTTGTATAGCATCTCCTAGAAAAGGAAATAAGTGCAATCATTGTTAAGAAGCAATTCAATATGAGCAAAGGAGCTTGACAAAATATCTAAATATATAAACCTTCTTTGAGAGTATGGATATTGTTTCGCTCCAGGCGAAGTTTAGTTGCACTGAACAAAGATGTTGCCGTAGGAATTATCCTCGCAACAAATTCAGCATTTCCAGTAAGCTTAACAGCTTCAACAACAGAAGAACATCAAGTCAGTTAAATAAACTGAAACTTGCAGTAGACGCCAGAAAACTTTACCCACAAAGAAGCAAGAGAAGTAGGGAAGATAGTCTGACTCGACCTGGATAGATAAGTAATATAGGTTTCCGAGCCTCATTTTGGAAACTAGACCACTTTACAGCTTTGACTAACAGAGATTTTGTCAGCTGCTCCTTGACTTTGCAGAGATAAAGGAATCTTTTGGCATGGTATCGATAATTTAGGTAATCTTTTTCATAAAAGCACTCCTGCCAAAAGGAACAGATCAGAAGAAAAACAAGATATGCCACAACAAGAAACTAATAAGAGTAACACATCATGAATCTGGTCATTTACCATAAGACCGGCATGATCATTTTGCCCAAATCAATTTGGTTCCAAATATTTACACATAAGGTATGATTTTTACATCATTCATTCAGCATACCAATGAATGAGCTTTCACCTATGACAGATCCCATGCACAAAAACTTAAAATTCCATCACAACTATAAAACTATCATTCTATGTGTGTTTCCCAGGCCACTTTTCATCCAGTAAGATAAGCCGTCGACCATGATTCATTCATCAAGTAAAACTTCTTCCAATTCCTCCACATCCACAGTTTGGAATTTAGAAGGCACGTATTGTGTATAATAGAAGCTATACAGGGAATATGGGAAACAGATAGCTTGCTTTATTCCTCATGTTCCCTGCTTTGCTGTTAACCCAATTCTTGGATGAAGTCAGACCAAGTAGAGCAGTTTCTGATTTCAAGGGATTGACTGTTTTGCAATTAAAACTTTCACATTTTTTTTTTTTAAATTAACTTTCTCACATTTCCATAGCTTATAAATCCTGCACCATTACAGACTAAGAAAGAGTTGAAAATTTAAAGCTTTGAGCATTTCAAACAATGTGAAATTTTCCTCTTTACATAACAAGCTTCTTATATTATCACGTAACCAATTTTAACTTAGCATCAAACTGAAAAGTAAATAAATTACAACATAATACAATACATATAAAGTATTGCTTTAAGACACTTTGAGATTATAGCTTTCTGGAGGAAAATAAATGGCGCACCTTTGGCAAGTGAAGAAAAAGATCCACATTTAGATCGTGTTTGGTAACACACTGTATAGAATAACTCCCACGAATTTCTAAAGACTTCGGATTCTTAAACGTGAATTCCACCTTATCCGCATTGATGTCTCTAACAAAACCTGGAGCCAAGTTGGCCGTAACCTGCCAAAAAATAATTCCACAAATTTTAAAAAGGTAAGTGAAGAATTGGAGTCAACTAGTAACTCGGCATAATTTAGAATTCCTTGAATAAGTAAAAAAACTCACCACTAGAGGTTAATACAAGATTTAAAGTCTTACCTCATCCACTACCATTTTGTGTCAGTGTGTCTTTTTTTTTTATTTTTATTCCCATTAGTGAATGAGACATAGTATGCTGTATGCATACATAATTTTAAATTGTTCAAACTATAGGTCACAACAGCAGGGCCAGAATTTTTACAAGTATACAAAATACAAAGAAGTAAACACACGAGGAAGCCGAAGGATATGCGTAACAACTACCTTTAACATTGTATAAACAGTGTAATATTTATGAAGCATTAAGAAAGAGATTGACCTGGTGCTCAGGGATCTTATCAATTGCTTTTTTAATGGCGGAGACGAAATTGTCGACAGTTGCAGTGGTTTCAGGAGAGTATTCGAGCTGAACCTCCTTCAACAACTCCCTAACCTTGAAGCTCATGGAGTCCATGTAACTTAATGTATCCGACGCCATTGCTCTTAACAATATCCAAGCTCAAATTTCTAACTATTTCGCGAAAGAACAACAGGCGTCTAAAACCCTGCTAAAACCCCCAAACGGAACAAAGACGGATCAATTTCTCTTGGACAAAAAAGTGCCTTAAAAATTGGGCCCATCAAAGACAGATTTTATAGGTCCAGGAGTTCAAGTATATAACAGTTGCCTATTAAAGAGTTTGCACAAATGACCACTTTAAGACCATTATTTAACGGGCAAACAACGTACATCCCCGTCAGTTTGAATTTTGATTATAAAATTTTTTTAGTAATATTTTAGATAATTATTCAAAAATTTTAATGTTGAATTTATCGAAATATATAATTAGCTTCTTATACATTCAATAAAAAAAAAATATTTTTTTCTTTATAAAAATAAATAATTAGCTTCCGATATTTTTTTCTACTTTTGGATTTATCAAGATACATAATACATCCAGCGAAAATACAGTTTTTCCTTTATAGAAATACATAATTAGATTCTGATATATTCTTTCCCATTTTGAGTCTCTCGAGATACATAATTAGCTCTTGATACATTCAACGAAGATACATAATTAGTTAAAATTTTTGTAATTACTTTATTAGGGTAGAAATTTGTATAAGTTTATGTTATTGTTCCTTATTTAAATTTGCTTGCAAAAGAAAGAATTCATTCAATTACTTTTCAAACTAAAAATTTAATTCATTGGGCTAGCAGAATTAGTAAAACTTTCTTTTTCATGAATGCTCTGATTTTACTCTCGACCCTATTTTACTATGCATTAAATGCTTATAAGTTTCAACTTTCGTTGGCTCTTCAGAAGCAAAATTCTATTAATATAAGGTGAAATGTGCTTAGTTTAATATTATAAGTACTAAAATATAGTTTGTCAATAAATAAAGGATCAAATTGTAATTTTCGTTTACGCGATTTTACAATTACAGAGAGCGAGACAAATGCCAGTTTTGTTGTGGAGATATACAAAGAAGAATGATAAAAGCGGTAATGGTTATTAACGGCCTCGGCAAACCTCGCCTCTCCAAATTTTACGAATTCCAGGTTTGTCCCTCCCTCATATTTATCTTTTTTCCATTTGCACCCGAGGGAGTGGATAAAGTAGTTAATAGCCGTGAGGTATCGGTTCAAATTACAGCGACAAAAAAAATAAAATAAAGCCATTAGGTATTCTTCTCGGTATCTTGTGAAATTAGTCTACGTGCGGGAAAGGTGGCCTTACACTGCGTTAATCAAATAAAATTTAACTTTTTTTTCAATTTCTAAGATCTATCTTTGTTTCAATTTTGTGCTGAATTTCTCAATTTTAATTCAACAAAGTTTTTGAATTTTGTTGGATGAGATTGGAATTAGCCAGCGGAGAAGCAACAGGAGCTCATACGCCATGTTTACGCAGGTTAAAAAAAAAAACCACAGAATTCGATTAAACTGAGGTTTCTGGTTTAGTTGAATGTTGGCTGTTGGATGAGTTTGTGATTTTTGTTTCTTTTTGGATTTCGTTTTTCAGTCTTAAGCGGCAGGCCTGACAATGTGAGCAATTTTATTCGGAGCTTAGGAACAGTTTTCGGTCCGGTAATTACTTGATTGTCTCCTTGTTTATTCTTCGCTCTTTGTAGCAGTTTTGTTCACATTTACCTGCCCACTTTGAACTTCGCATGTCTCTTAAGAAACAATGATTAATGTGAGTGTTTTACTATTCCCATGTCTCTTACAGCCTGTTTGGATGGTGGTTTGCCATGGTTTCATAATGTATGGTACAGTATGGTATGGTACGGTATGGTTTGTACCATGTTTGGATTGATGGTATGGTATTGTATGTCAACGGGTAATTTTACTAAAATACCCCTACTTGTTATAAATTTTCAATGAGGGTATTGATGACGTCGTTTTCTCTGTCAGCTACGTTGAGCTCATCGACCCACCTCCTTCTTCCACTTCCCACCGTCCCCGTCGTGGTCGGCCTCGCAAAATACCTATACCTATATCTATTCTACCCGAAAATTCTAACCCCGAAAATGGAAAAACCCTAAAACGCGTCAATGGGGTAGCAGCGTCTCTTATTTCTTCTGTGGATACTACTATGTTAAATGCTAGGGTGGTGCCGGAGATGGATGCTGTAGTGAAGAAGAGAGTTAAGTTGAAGAAGAGAGTATATAAGGTTAAGAAGAGTAAAAGGGTATAATGGGTTTTAATAAAATTATATAAGGGCAAAGTTGGAAAAAAAAAGGGAGAACCATGCCACACCACCAAATTGGTGGTTCAAGAAATTGCCTCATTCCATGGTTATCAAACCATGGAATAGTAACATACCATACCACCATTTTTAGAAAACCATAGAAACAAACATGGGATGGTAACCATACCATGGCAAATCACCATCCAAACAGGCTGTTAAGAAACAATGATTAATATGAGTGTTTTACTATAATATCTATGCTAACACCCATACTAATTGATGTTTTGGAGAATAAGCGATTAATGTTAAGGATAAAACATGAAAAAATATGTTTTCCTCTGGATATGCTAAAAGTGAAAATGTATTTTTAGTATAGTGGACAAGTAAAAATGAACGGAGAGTAGTATTTCTTCCAATATTTGCTATACGGATTATGTAATTATCCTTCACCAACTCTATCTACTGCTTGTACTGGATTTGCTCTGTTTGGAAATTATATAGATTGTATATGTCTAACAATCTACCATCAGAAAATAGTACATAACTCTATGATCTTAGGAGCTGAGGATTTTCAATATATATATATACTAAGGACACTTTGTCTAGATAGAATGCTTTGATTCTGCGCAAATTCTTGAAAAGACAAACGTGAAACTTTAGAAATTTTGATTTCTCTACCCTCACCTTTGGTTTCTTTGTTTTATGTTAGTTATCCTCTTCGATCAAGTGAGTAGTTACATACATGTAGAAAACTTACTCTCAACTGAATTGTAAGATATTATCTAATTAATATTGATTAGAGCCGGAAAAAATAACGGACTAAAATAGGACAAGTGCATTCCCATAAGTCCGATCACTTATTCAACCATTTACATGCTACACTGCTTTAAATGGTTGTGTACTCTTTTGTGACTTAAATCAAGAAGAGTAATTTATGCTCACACGTTTGGAGAATAAAGAGTAAATTATTATAATAGCTATTACTATATCTTTTCCAGGATACAAGGCTCGTGTATAAGCACTATGCTACCTTATATTTCGTTTTTCTATTTGATAACTCTGAGAATGAGTTGGCCATGCTCGACTTAATACAAGGTACTTGTTTCCACTATTTACCTAGTTTCATTGTGGGGAAAACACATTTTTAAGTTCATGTTTAAGTTAGTCTCCTTAATTATGCTGCAAGAATGCCATGTATGGTAAATTTTAGTAATTGATAATAGAAAGAGAATGATGGAACTCAAGGTGGCAGACCAAGACCGGTTAAATAATAGGTGAAACAAACTCGAAATAGGGAATGTGCAATAAGATTGATGAATAGAGTTCTTTTTTTCTCTTGTTCTTGAAGGAATAATTTGTCCCCAACTAGCAATGGAGAGAAAGATAAGATACTCGCATCATGGTTTATTTATTATTAACACTTGCAATGATATTGCACAATTTTTTTGATATTACATACACCAATAGCAAATGAGTCTCAATTTTCTGGGATGGTTTCAATTCATAAGTGGATAATTGCTTCTTCAAAGTTTCTATTTAATATTAAAAATAAAGTTCAGCAAAGAATGATTTCACTTCATGATATATTGTTCCAAGTGTTTCTTTCCCTGTATGTCCGGCATCCCGTAATCTATTCAGTTTAAAGATTCTGCTCTGTGTTCCTCACCATAGTATTTTACCATTTTCTCATGTAGTAATGGGTCAACATGGATTCTTCTTGATCTTCTGGTATAGTTTTTTCCACTTGTAAGGTGCTATTTATGTGTTCGTAGCACCTTGTATCATGTCTAGTAGCTGTTGCTGATATTTGAATAGCATTACTTCAATGGTTTGTTCATCTGAGCTCTTGTTGATGATGTTATCCTCGTCATATCAGTTTTTGTGGAAACACTGGACAAATGCTTCAAAAGTGTATGCGAGCTTGATGTAGTATTCAATTATAGCAAGGTAGAGTACTGCACTAACTTCTATTTGTTGTATTTATGTACTTATCTTTTGAGACATAAATATTCGTATCTAGACCAATTTGGATACATCGGTGGAATATATCATTAGTAGGTCTCAGAAATCAACTTCTCTTTTTCTCTGTTCTAATAGTTGTAGAATCCACATGCTCCCTCGACAACGAACTCTGATCATTACATGAGATGCTAAAAGTGGACTCCTATTTTCCAGAGAATTCCACTATTTCCAATATTCGCCACCATTGCAACTTTTAACTGTTATAACTTACAATTAACATATGGTCACTTATTTAACATATGTAATTAATGCTTCTAAAACTCTACTAAAAGCTTGGAGGCATTTGCAATGTGCAGCAAGCTTATCCTATGCAGTAATTTCAAGTGCTATTTCTCTTGCCTTTTGGGGTATCAGTCTGCATAGCTTTTGTGTCTAATGGATGATTTTGTCTTCTGCAGATGCATACCATTCTAGATGAAATAATTTTAGGTGGTCAAGTGCTAGAAACAGATTCTGTTGAAGTTATGAGAGCAGTTGAAGAGATTTCAAAGTTTGTCTCTCGTTCTCTCCCTCCTCTCTCTCTCTCTCTCCTGTACACACAAGCACACATGAATGGGACATCTGTGTATAACTTCACAGTTATCTTATTGTTAATTTTTTCAATTCCAGCTTTGTGTGCAAGACTTGTAAATTGTTTTAGAGAATAATTCTTATTTAATTGCAGGTTAGAGTCAACTACAAGTGCTGGCACAATGATCAACAAATCTATTCCGTCTTGGTGGGCTAGATAGCGCATGGTTCCTCTGTACATTACCATATCTTATTGTGTTGAAAATGTTTGGGGAAAAAAAAAAGAACTATATCATTGTATTTATACTTTCAGTGTGGCATGTTAAGTGACTTCTCAATTCGTAATCATAGCTGTATATACCCTTCTCTGAGTTATCCCTTTTTCTATTAGGGTCTTTCACTGTTAGTTGTAAAAGCCAAGCTGAAAGACTGATTGAGTTTATACTCCAGTAAAATACCTGCCTTGTATGTTGAAACTTGATTAGCTAATGTGAGCTGATTGAGTTTATACTCCAGTAAAATACCTGCCTTGTATGTTGAAACTTGATTAGCTAATGTGAGCAATCCGTTTAATGAACTAAGGGAACAGCTATATCTGCTCCCAAAAAGGCTTTTCCACACCTTATAATAGTACAAGTGTAGAAAAGGTTTAAGTTGACACTGCTATCCTCTATTTTCTGTGTGGGGATAATGGTGGTGTTTGGATTAGTTTGGATTAGTTTCTATGCATCTTGACTAGTCCAGTGGGTTCATCTATAAGAGGAGAATACATCATATAGGTTTTTTATGTTGGGATTTGAATCCAGATCTTCATTGCTAATTTATCTAGTTATCAATGTTCTCAAAGGTGCAAAAATTGATCTTATCAAAAGAAAGCCGGAGAAAGTTTGTGATTGCTCATTTGCTCTCTGTCAGTTCTTTCTACATGCGTGATGCCTTTGAATTATTTCCTGTTCCCTGCATGCATTATTCTTTACATTGAATTGAAGGAATCCACTCATTCTGAAGATTCTTCAGTCGAAGAGATTTGCACTAGTGATCCTCCAAACCGACTTCAATCTTCAATGGACCTTCGAAACTCTTACGCAACATATTTGCAATAAAAGGAGGTGAACTTTCTATTTGGCTACAACGTCAGCATGTTTTAGATTAGAGGTCCTTATTAATGGTGTCATGAAAATTGGGAAGAAAACTAACATGTGCCATTGAGTTCTTTGTTAAAAAAAAAAAAAAAAAAAAAAAAAAAAAACAGATTAACTAATATTTAACATATTGAACTGTCAAAACGAATCACAATAAAAAAAGTTGTTCCTGCCAAGAAAGTAACTTCATGATTTCTTAAAGTCCTCAATGACAACATGTGCAGCATTGCGTCCTGGGGCGCCTATTACTCCACCACCGGGATGTGTCCCGCTGCCACACAGGTATAGGCCTTCAATTGGAGTTCGATAATTTGACCTGCATTTCAACGTTCAGATAATAGCAAAAACGGTGATTTTATGGACTTGAGTCCTGCAAGGATGTCAAAAGCGGTTCAAAACAATTACCATCCTTTTACTGGCCGCATTAAAAACAATGAATCTAATCCCATGGATCCGTGGAATATATTGCCTCCTGAAAAGACACAACGCTAGCACATTACCATTTGCTATATTAGTTTGCACGGATTATAAAGCATGCTCCAGCTTATAGTAGCTCATCCTCATAACTAGACTAATCCACAAATTTCTTAAACTACACTCGGATAAAGCAAACATCAGGTTTTGTATTATCTCCCAAGATCTTGTAGTATGCTGGTAGCTTGTAACCTACAGTGGATGAAACGCTGATGTTCAACGAGAAACAAGTCAGGAAGTTGATCATAAAACGCCAGTTAACAGGAAGATTAAGCATTGAACCTGATTAAACTCCTACATGATGGATATACTCTTTAGTACAGTTGTTGAACTACAAAAAAGTTCGCCAATATTGTGGCAACTTAAAGGACAATAATGCCTTGAGGAGATTTTCTATACTGGGGCTGGGTGTGCAGTTTAATTCTATAAACGGATTGAACTCACATCTGAATCCATTTAAAAGCACAGAAGTTCATTAGTAACCTACACTTACATTTCATTTGAAAGGAGAATTACTCAATAAAGTGCCATTAAAATGTTATACATATGTTAGGTGATTCCAACTTCACTTATCGCTGAATATTGGAACACTGAACAATTAGCTACTTAATAAGACACTTCAAATAGTCTATTCTTCTAGATTGCAATGGGCTAAAATGTTTAATTTATCTACTTAAGCATTATTGACGCTCAGCATAATAAATGGTACAATCTTGACAAGTTCAAAATTTTAGCATTGAATATTATACTCAATGGTACTACAATTTTAGCAAGTTTTAATAAAAATACTGGGAACACTCAAAAGATTTCCAAGCTATGGACATGAGGATAACTTAAATTTGTGTATGATCCAGAGAACTTGTATTCAGTACCCTTAAGAACTGAAATCACCTTTCATCTTTCATTGACAGGTGTCTTATCTTTAAATTTATCAAATAACCACTAATGAAGGACAGAAAAGCTATAACTGATCAAGAGGATAGCAGTGGTGCACCTGTCAAACCAATCACTCTTTCAAGGTCTGGAGGAGTCAACATATCATACCCAATAATTGATGAGCTAAATCCAGGAGCATATTCATCTATCATGCTAAAGCATCTCTGGGCGAATGATTCCTACAGTAATAATTTTTTATTAATCACAAACATGAAACATGTGATGTATAAAGATGGAATCAAGTTGGATCCAGAAGTTCGAGAACAAATCTGAAAGGGATCAAAGTTAATAAGTGAAGAACTCGTACTCACGCTAAGAAAAAGGAACAGAAACAGGTAACTTGAAAAAGTGGGTGAAAGAATGTAATTCAGGGATACTTAACTCTATATACAGGATTTTCCCAGCTGCCATCAGAGGGTTTATAAGGTGTGTACTGGATGAATAAACCAATCACATGCTTTCCTAGGTAAAACAATAATGAATATCTGTAAGTTCTAGCATTGATCGAAAACCACAGGGATACAAGAGAAACAAGAGGATATCATAATACTATGTGTTTATTGTGTTTTACTTTGTCATGTTTGCACATTGAGAATACGTAAAACCCCTATGTAGTTTTAGAAACCCAGTATTTGGACACCTCAATCAAACAGTGTTAACTCATTTTCCTCCAAAAGCTTGTGCATATTGTTCAAAATACCATTGTTCTAAACATAAGACTATTTTTGTCAACTTAGACAAAGTCATCATCACAGAGCAGTTTTTTTATTGTTTCTGTAGCTTCAGATTTTGTATAAAGATTTCTGTCTTCACTAGTTTCATGTTGAATTGGTTTTAAATTTCTTATCTAGGCTTTATCTGAGAAGACATAAAATCAGGTGTAGCTACATCACAAGCTCATGTTTCTACGATCTTAATCTGTATTTACTTGAATGATGCTATAATAATTTGACATGGGGTTCATCCAGATGAAGGAAAAATTTTGGACAAGAAAATGGAAATCAAAGAGTTCAACCGAGGGGGGGGGGCCGGGGATGGGGGGGGGGGAGGTGCAAATGCTCCACCAGTGAAGTTAACCCTAATTGACTTTAGCCTTCCATGAACATTCAGGGGGTTAAGAGCTTGCCTAACCTCTAGATCGTAGAATTCATAACTGTTGATAAAAAACTTAATACCACCATAGAAATTCATAAAACAGTTTATGATCAAACAAACAATGAATCAACACATTAGGAAGCAAACTTGAGTACCAGATGGAGAGATTGTCTTGTCAAAGACAGTTGGAATTGTCATCTCAATTATGGGCCGTCGAGATGGTAAGCCATTTTCAGCATCCTGTGCAGCACTGTGCATCTCTTCTATACTAAAAAAGCACCAGAATTATACCGTCATTTTTGGATTAAAAAGACAATCGAAATAACAACTTTATAAAGTACAGGAAAGGCAAGAATGATGATACCTATAATAATTTGTTTAATGTCAGCATCAGAAAGATGGTTTGTGACGGACCTTCTTGTTATGTGTTTTAAAAACTCAAAAATTATCACTATTAGAATATGAATAGAAAAATATTATTGACTTGTTGTCTCTAAATTATTACATTGAGACCCTATTTATAGACACTACATTCTAGAATATGAATAGAAATAATATATTGAATTCTAACAATCACTATCAGATTTGACGGATCATTTTAGTGCTATACATGTAATATGAATTTCTTTCTCCAACCCCCACCAACTCTTGACATGCTATCTCAGGCGTTTCGGCAAGATTGCACACCACGATGAAAATAAACCAGTAAAGCAAGAATGGAAGGTGAGCACAATGTATCTTAGACCTTCTGTATCATAAGTGTCACAAGAGCTGGCTCGGTCATACAAGATAACATTATATGTTTGAGCCAAACAAGATGCACAATCAATCAACTAAGCCTCAATATTACATCAATCTTCTAAATCAATTCCACTCAATTCTGGCATTTTCTATTCACCGGTAAACAACTCAAACTTAAAACACAAAAGACCAACAAATGGGATAAATGAATTCTTTGTGTATCCTCATCGTATCATATATCTATATATTTTAAGATACATCGCATTCTTGGGTTTATGAAAGGGTAGGAACTAACTCGTATCCTTCTTTATTCGTGCATGGGTTACATAGATGAATCAACTCATGCAAATCAGAAGAAGAATGAATCTGAAATGGATAAATGAATACCTCTCTGGCCCTATGTGAATGGTACCACTATGTTGTGGACCAGCATCTGGATGACTTAAATTGCAGCAATGGAACTGTGGCAATTTGTCAACAGCCAAATTGATTTTTGTGGTAGCCTGTTCCAATAAACAATGATCCCTTCAAATTTCAGGTACAAAAGATTAACAACCAAATATGAAATGTTTAGCCTGAACTGCAGCACTGAAAATTGTGGTAATATTTTGACGGTCAATTTGATTTTATTAGTAGTCTGTTCCAGAATCAAAATCCCCTAAAATTTCAGGTGCCAAACATGAACAACCAAAGCTATCCAATATACTGACCACAACAAGAGATTAGACTTTATCACATAATGTTTAGAGCCTAAACATTAATCAATATTAACCTTTGTAGAGCAAGAAGAATGTTGCAATAAAAACAACCTAAACCTTTCAGGATTGAGCCATTTATATGCAACAAGTAAACAGACTCGGACATGAACCTTACGAGGAAATTGAGTTAGGAACTTATATAACATGTACATGACCATCAAGCATCTCTCTAAGAATGCTTAGCTTAAGGTTATATCAAGCTGGAAAGATCATATATTCCTGTTAAGGCATAATTATAAATGTAAAGTCTTAGTTGGTTCCTTGAAATCATAAAAGGAAGGATTGAACGCTAAGCCGCTGTCAGTTTAAAGAAAGTTTAAGATGTGCCAGTACAAAATGCTGTATTGCTGTATTAGGACTAATTACTAAAAAGAACAGTTAAGAATGGTCCTGTAGTGTCAAAAGATATAGGAACCATAGGTTAATTAAACACCCCGCAGCCAAAAAAAAAAAAAAAAAAAACACATGTTCAAAGGGAATCTCATGCCTGTAAATTAAATCCTGAGTACTGTTGTAGGATTCATACGAAGAACTTGCAAGAGAAAGAAATGGATAGTGAAAGAAGAAACATGAGATGCAGCCCAAACTGCCAACTCTGAGATCCTTCAATCAGGGATTCTTGAATTGAAGCAGTTATGAAGCCAATATCAACGAAAAGAAGAAAGAAGAATGGTTTGACATCTCCTGTTCTGACTCTGGACAAGAACCAATATTTCAACACATAAGCACGGTATAGCGACACTTCTATCTACAGTCAGAACCTGTATCTTTATGCAGAATTCAATTATTTACTTACGCAATTTGTTTGATAAGTAAAGGGTATTTAAGAAGACAATTGGCATAGGATGAATCAGGATATAACAGCTGAATCTTAGAATAATCAATGATAATAATACTTTATATGCAAGCTTACAGAGCGATAATCAGAGCACTTGATAGCATTATGAAAATCATGAGGAAGCACATCATCTGGCACAAGATCCTGGGTTGTGTGAGAAGCATAGTCAGAGGACACTGTTAAAATTGAATTCCATTTCTCTGATACTTCTGTAATAATATGCCACTCTACTAGCCTAAATTTGTTCAAATAAAAGAAGAGGAACAAAATTTTACCATGAAAGTTTTGAATGGTGTTGCATTTGATAAAACAAAAGATGAATGCAATATAGTTCCGTCAGCCAGCAACACCTAAAAAATTCCATCCAATTTGCAACATCAAGATCAACTTTGACCTAGAAAAAAAGGTACACTATTGGAAAGACGACTTAGTGAAACTAACCCCATGCACTCTACCCGTGTCTTCAATCATCAATTTCGAGACCTACATGACAAAAGAGAACTTCCTTCAGAAAACACAACTTCAAACACAATCAAGGAAAGAGCTAATATGTTTTGAAACTGTGAAAATATAAGAGAAAATTTATTAGCTTGTTCGTGTGCTGAGTCTAGGGATACATAGATCATTGTAGGTTATCATTCTCTATGCTAATAGATAAGCAAATGTTCAACAGCTAGATACGGAACTCCCTGAGAAATCTTATAGAATATTCTATAGTATGTGGCTCACTCAAGTTCACTAAATTTAGAACATGTGATCTAGAAACATATTCTCTTACTATTCAAGAAAAATAATCAATGTTACTAAACATTAAATAGTTAATAAATAATCGTTAATCAAATCTTTCTACAGCTATTTAGAAGATAGAAATTAAAATTTAGGAGAATGTAACTTCTAAAATCCGAGAATTATGAACAGAAACCAAGAGCAACGTAAAGAGTTGATAGACAAAAGTATACTGGTATGGATATTTCCCATTTAAAGATAGAATTGAAGTCACAGCATTGGAAAAAAATTACTGAGCAGAAGTAGGATTACAGAAAGTGGGTTGATGAAGGTTCACAGCAAGTTGGATGTTGAGAACCTAGGAATCACAAGTCTCATATAAAAGTCTTCTACTGATGCCGAACATATCATGTCTTTTAGAAGCTGCAAGATGTATCTACACTTCTTCAAGTTTATTTTTCACTTCCATGGTATTCATTTCACGTGTTAAGGTAAATTACGTGAAAAGGGACTAGATGCAATTTTTCAGAAAGAAGTGAAGGGGAGAGGAAATTTTAGAAATATCAAGTAAAATATTATTCATGATTTTCTTAGAACTTCCCAAGGTGAAAACAAAAAGAATATAAAGATAAACAATAGGAACCAACAAAAAGTAAAGAAATCAACTCCTCCGCTGACCAGCCCCCAAAAAGAAAAGCAAATTTACCAAGAAAGAATCTAAAGCTCTAGATATATTTTAGATAATCAAAAGCAAATAACTCTGAGCCGAAACACTTGCAGTGAATGCATAACGGGACATAAGCATACTTCAGCATTTGTCAATATGGTTGCACCAGCCTCCTTTGCAGCAGCAGCTATAGCTGATGACACAGAGCCCATTCCCCCTTCAACATATCTACATGTAAAAACAGCTGTCAAGCATTTCTATGCTCAGTAAGAGAGAACAACATGGTATAACCACCCAGTCAATTTAAGAAAGGCAATTTTGGATTTGAAACAAAAACAGCATCATCAAAAATATTTTGAGTGCATAAGTTCATAATGATTTTGAAAGATTGATTATGAAGATACAAGCAAATATGTCCCATTTCTCTAAATAGTCAAGATGTATGGAGTGATAGTTCAAATGTTTGGGCTCACATAAAGCCTCCTTCTTGGGGATTAAGGAAGATGTAAATGAGGGATACCAAGCATAGTGCAGTAAATGGGCACCATACAAAGGAAAAGGGAAAGAACAGTTTACTGCTTTCACTTAAGCTACAATAAGCAGCTAAATTCATTAGACGTAACTACTTGCTAGTAAGACTAATTCGGAAAACTGAAAAATCTGAAAGTTAGTCAAGGGACTTTTTTCAAAGGTTGAAAGTTAGTAGAGGCTCTTACATTTAAAAAGATTGAAAACAAAGAAAAGATCCCTTTTTCCAAGAAAGAAAATGAAATAGAACTCTTCATTAGTTCATTGTGTATATCATTAAATATTGGAGCATTTAAAGCAACTACTCTAAAGCAGAATCCTTCAAACAAATGAAACAACTGATTTTACAAAAATGCAGAAGTATTTAAAAATTTGCAGAATGCTAATCCTGCATCTACGTTGTATACGTACGACCAAATACCGCGATCACCATCAGATTCTCCCATCACGTGATGTAGCAATACATATCCACTTCCAGGTGTATGAACGCCTGCCTATGAATTTAAAAATAAGTTGACAGATAAACAGGAAAAAGAGCGAGGAGTGGAGTAAATATGAAGCAGACTGAAACTGACATGATAAAGAATATTAATCAAAATTTCATTGAACTGACATTTGTCCATGACACAACCAGGATACAATAAATCGATGAGAATGTGAAGAATGAAAAAACCCAGGTAGACTATACGAATCTGGTTTTCTTTCCTGCCTGACTAGAGACTAACAAGATCTCAATTCTACATGTTCTCAGTTAAAACTTCAGACTGGTCCAAGAGATACTCAAGCCTGCTACTTCATGCAGATGGAGAACTCGTAGTAAGGGTATCGCGGATAAATGCATATAACTGAAAAGAAATTTTCAAACCATGGGCCATCTGAAACGTCTAATATTTGCATAAAAGACATGACTAAACGTGATCCCATAACTACACACATATTTCGCTTAAGACATCCAACCATTTTCACTAAATAGATAGTAATGCAGAATAGCTAAATTTTACTTTTGGGCGATCTCCAATCATATTGGTGGATCCTAGATATACAATACAACTCTTCATAGATACAAACAATGTACAAAGCAATTGACTGCTCCTCCATGCATCATTCGACGCATTCTGAGAACAATGCATATGAAAAAACTTACCGTGCTTCCTATCACTGCATCAGTTGCAAGAGTTGCTTTCAGAACCTCTGTCTGTAATATGTTACGCACACAGAATTAGTAAGCTAGTGACTCCAGAAGGGAAGACATTAAGATGTTCGAGAATTCTTTGAAGTGTACTTTGAGGAATGTAACAAAATTATTCACTCTTTAGAAGAACACATTTGATGACAAGAATTACAAAGCATAAAAACACATAGTAGCAGCTTCCAGTACATCTACACGATTAATTACTACATACACCAGAAAAAAGTGATTTCTAACTGCTAAATTCTTGATCATTTTATGTCGAACTTGGAGAATTTTATTTTGAATTTTAGTGAGACATACCATTCACGCTTCTCCCCCCCCAAACACATTCCACTTCATCAAAAAAGACATTTATAATCGACTGAGGAAAGAATAATTCTAGCCCACTCCATTAAAGACAGATGGAGCTACTTCTGATCTTGTTAAGACGAGCTGTGACGAAACAAAAGCCAAAATGATAAAGGAAACAATTGAAACGAAAGAACTGGAACAATAGAAACCAAGAGAAAACGCTACACTACAATGTTAACTACCATTCAGAATTAGAAGCTTATTAGAACTCACTCATCTTAGGTTTCCAACACTATCTAAGGACAAAACAATATTCGATAAAATTAATGATAGAAAGCATTGATCGGGTCATAATCTTGAACATTGAGACAACTTTATATATCAAACAGGATTATTTTAAGTTGACTGACAGAGCAAGGAAAGAAAACTAATGCTAGTAAAAAATTAACAACCTCAAACCAGTTATTCAAAACTTTCGAAGCTGGGGCGAGTAAAAGGTCCATCAAGTCCCTGAAAAGTTCAGTGGAAACAAGTAAACAAGGATGGATTATGACAGCTGAAGTCAAGAATTCGTACTATTTTGAAGTAGATGTTGCCCTAGTTTGTCCAATTGATTACAATAAGTTTGGCAAAAATAATGCAAACAGGACCATCCAGAACATCTTACACTAGGTCCTTTTGTCCCAAGTGGACTGCTCGGCGAAGAAAATTAGCCCAAAAGGCTGAATTTTGCAATTTGTGCTTCATACGAGTATTGAGATTTGAAGAGCCTTGTAGAGTTTCTGGTGTAGGCAAATCCAGAAGTGGGTCCATAAACTCGCAGAACTTGTCTAGTTGACTCTCATACCTATGAAGGTGACACTTGGTAACTCAAAATTTAAAATATGACAATAATAGATAGATGATGAGCAGAAAAAACTAATATATGAATTCTCATACAGAGTTTAGGTATCTAAGCGAGCTCAATCCTCAAATTCCTAAATTATCATCTAGTCCCATGCCTGGATACTTTGGCACGGAACTTATCTTTTCTGGGTTTAAGCTAAGATGGGAAACACCCTTGGGTTCTCCTCCTTCTTGAATAGGCCAATCTTTCTGTTAATAAGGATATCTGTATTGGTGAAAGTGTCAAGAACTACAGACACATTAAACTTCATTATAAAAGAACGGTGAACCTGATTCCAATGATTTGGACGCACGCTACCCGCCATATCCATTTCCCAATCATAGTCATAATCCGAGCTTCACCAAACCATTCTAAATGAAGATATGAGTTAATTCACCATAAAAGCTCGTAAACCTATCTATCTCTCCTCCATGTTATAGTCTAGTTTACACTAGCACAGTTGCATTTAAATCACCTAAACAAAATTAAATACTTTTTCGACACAATGAATTACTCAAGGTCCAACTCTCGTATAGTAATCGTCGTTATATAACAAGCTAACTCTTAAAAAGCACAAGCTAAATTACAGCAAACAAAGTTACCAGAAATTGTCATTGAAATTGAAGTAACCACCAGTACAAACAAAAAAATTACTAAACCTTGAGTAGGCATCAGCATCAGATTTTGAAAACTTTGAAATCTCAGAATAATTAAGCTCCTTGTCCGGACCAAGCAGAAGATAGCGTCCGTCACGACAAGGCGTGAATGATGAAGGACTCCTCTTCAATAGCTTCAATCCATGTCTCTTCAGCTCCAATTCTCTATTAATCACAACGCATTTCCAATAATTGAATTTAAAAAAAATAATAATCAAGACTAACAAATCAAATGATAGTAATAATTAGGTCTCACTTGATAACGCAGGGTCTAAGGAGGCTTTGTAGATAACTACAACGAGAAAACTTGAAGCCAGGAATGAGTTCTTCAGTGACAGCAGCACCGCCAATGAGGTGGCGCCTCTCGAGAACGGCAACGGAGAGACCGGAACGAGCGAGATATGCTGCAGCTGTCAGGCCGTTATGGCCACCGCCGATGATCAAAGCATCCCATTTCTTCTCTTTTGCAGTTGAACTGCTGCTAAATTTTCGGAATTGTTTCCACATTTTTTTGGCCTAATATCTGATTTTCACAATAGTAACTGTTTGAAGAGGCAGAGGCAGTAGGGAATCTATATACCAAGCTTCATCACTGGTTACTCTGCTATTTAAATTGAAGCTTGTGAAGGCTCGTTTGGCCGTTTCCCTCCTTTGTCTTGTTTTGTATATTACATGTATAATATATGTATATTTTTACTTTTACTTTACTCCCTCCTTTTAAAAATAAATGACCTATATTAACTAGTCATAAAGTTTAAGAAAATAAATAAATTTTTGAATTTTGTGACCTTAAATTAAAGTTTTGTTAAATATACCAAAATATCTTTTAATCTTGTAATTCTAAACATGTCACGTGGAATGTTGAAATTAAAGTATTGTCGAAAAAAGGAAAGAGATCATTCTTTTTTAAATAGATTAAAAAGGAAAGTAGGTCACTCTTTTTGAAACAGAGGGAGTATTATTTTTGACATATCAAAAAAATAATTTTTAAAAAATTAATTTTTAATATTAATTATTTTTAAAAAATTAATTTTAATTTTAAGATATAATATAAACATCATTTAATAAGAATATTATAATAAAATAATTATGTTATTAATTATTTTTTTAATAAATATATTAAATTTAAATGTGATAAATAAAAGTGAACGGATGGAATAGATAAGATTATACGGGCGTGAGGAGTTCAAAACTATTTACAAAAAGTCGAGTTTGGGAATTGCAAATCCTTCGAGGTTTATTTATGAAGATGGACATGTGTGAATATGTTTTGAATCCCTCCAAGGTATTTCACATTTTGAAGTGTGAACCCGCAGCATTTGAGTAATAAGTTCATTTAAGGACATTTTAGTAATTTCGATCATGGGTCACTTTTGGACCCATTATGTAGTAGACTATAAATAGCCATTTGTTAGAGTTATTTTTCTTAGCTTATCTTTGATATTGAATGAATATTGTTCTTGAAAGAGTGTTGGTAAAACTTGTATTGAATGTTTGCTCAGAAACGGAGGTTTTGAGGGTATTGAATCTCTCTTAGTTCACGTAAAAAATTGGTGTTTGAATCTATAATTTTAAGGGTCTTTGAGTATACATTCGTTGGTTCTTAATTTCTTATAGTTTCTTATGTCAATTTACTTATCTTCTATTCTTGTATTGTTTGTGTTTTTGCTTCCTTAGTTAGATTTCATCTTTCGTATCTCGATCCGTATCAAAAACAGTACTCCCCCTCTTTATTCTGCTAGTTATTGAAACTTGTGAAGGCTCGTTTGGCCTTTTCCCTCCTTTTTGTTGTACTCCATGTGAAGTGTATGTATATTATATGTTTATTTTGAGTATAATTGTGTACTTGTGTACATACTTATTTTTGTAATATTAGATATAGTTTTGACATTTGGCATTAGTTTAACCATAAAACAATTTGATTGATCATCGATACTCTCTTCGAAAGACAAAAACAGTACTGCCCTTGTTTGATTTTACTTGAATTTTATATCAAAAATAGCAACCCTATTTTGTTTTTTTACTTTAATAAATTGATAGAGTTCTATTATTTTTTAAAAAATTATAATGCCTTCGTACATATTCATAATCAAATATGAAACAAATGATATAATGTAGATATTTATACGTGAGTATACCGTCTAAGTGTATAGATAGTGTATATTTTCGATTATAGGTAGTGTATGTTTCGATTATGGCGGTGAACTATATATCGACAATGTATACTTCAATCATATTGCTGTTGCTAGACCATTTAGTGAACTATACATAAACAATATATATTTTGATCATATTGGTAAACTAATTGATTAAAAAATACATTTACTTAAGGTTTCTTTTCTTTGTTTATCATAGAGTGTTCTTCAATTCCAAATTCAAATTTGTAATAATAATGATCTCCCCGATAAAATTTTATATTTAAAATCGAATTTGAAATCTCTCATATCCATCCCACCAAAGAGAAATCAACCAAATGACGGGGAAGGAAGGAAAGAAGTACACCCAAGGATGTGGTCGAGTTGAAATCTCAAGTTTTCAGATTCGAATTTCGAGATATCATCTGTTTACGTGGGCTTAGACTCCTGGGTGACCGATAGCGAAGTAGTACCGTGAGACAGCAAAGACAAAAAATATTAGGTTATTCTTCTCATCAATTTTAGTCTTGGTGGATAGAGTTAATTGATATCTGTGGCTGTTGAAAGATGACAAATATCCCGAAAATTTAGTTGAGGTGTGCGAAAACTGATAAAAAATGAAGTTAAAAAAATAATGATAGGAAAGGAGCACCAACTAGAAGGAACTAGTTTTGCAAATATGGAGAATCCTTGTTCTTTCTTAATGGCAAATAATTTGTTTTTTTGTTTCATACCAAAGAGGATCTGTGTTCTTTGAGCAACTTCAAACCATCTTCCTACATATGTTTTTCAATTAACTATTCATCAATTTTAATTTATTTCATCTGTTTTTAATTTAGTATGAAGTTTAAGAAAATAAATTGATATTTTTAACTCATGATCTTCAACTAAGAATAGATAAATTATATTAAAATATTTTTAAATTCTCTGATCTTAAATATATATTATATGAAAAATTAAAATTAGAGAATTGATTAAAAGAAAAAAAAGCATAAGAGACATTTAAAATAGGCTATAAATTAAACAAAAGAAGAGAGTACTCAACTTGCAAACTTTTCAATCTAACATTGAACAAGAATGGCATTTGAGAAGAAAAAAAGAAGTAGAATGCTAATAAAATTGATTAAAAGCTGGATGTGGTGCCATGATTCGAAGCTCTAATGACTCTCCTCTGAAGAATTATCCCCACCTTTAAGCCCATGAACTTCCTTTCGAATATTCTCAACCATCTGTGCAAACCAACAACACCACAATTGAAAAAAAACAAACAACTTCTATTAGCATTATGAATCAATAGATGTTTCAAGAGAGTCGCAATAGATGTTTACACTAAATCATTATGAATCGAGTTTTTCTTATCATATTTTTATTTTAAAAGATAAAATTTCACGGGTAGAAGCTACCTTTTAGGTTATTCAGAAAGAAAAGAGGTTTAAAAGAAATTTTGCATTTTTTTCTACAAATCAATAAACAACAATATACAGTACAGAAACATATATGGAGTAGAGAAATTGTGATGAGCCATAGGAGTATTCAATCATTGACATAATATAAAATTAACCTAACCTAGATCTGGGATTTATTATATAGGCACCCCGTCAATAGTATTTTTGAAGCAAACTTTGTGATGAGCCATAGGAGTATTCACAAAATCGTGAAATTGCTCCTTCAGATTGCTCATAAAGCTACCTTCTTTACTGGACTTGTTCCATCCACAAGAAGTTACTGGTGGAGTTGCAAACAGCACATTCTTTTTGTCCTTTTTCTGCTTCCATTGATTCGACTTCTTAAATACGTAGCAAAATACAATAAGAAAACTAGCCAGCAAGCGTTACAGAAGAACTATAAAATTAGAGCAAAGCAAAGAATGGTTTGTGATGAAATTTGTTCGTTAATGAATTATCATTATTATTATTTATAGATAAACTACAGGATGGGAAAATCGACTTGTTTAACAAGATAAAGAGGGTCAAAAGGTACATATCTTGAGAAGGAAGACAGGCTATATCAATTGGACATTATCAAAAAATGAAAAAAAATTACTTGTTAAGTTCATATTCCAAGTATCCTCCGTTTCATATTAGTTGACTCCTTTAGATTTGACACATCCATTAAGAAAATATTAATTAGAGGATTTATTTTACCAAATTAGTCTTATTAATTATGCTTTGAAAATGTAAATTTACTCAACTAAATTGAAACAAATACTTTTAGAAAGAGGACCAACTAAAACAAAACGAAAAGAGTATAAGTTTCAAGTTACAATATAAGAATTAAGAAGTACAAATAAATCCCTGAGTTTAATAATTTTAAAAAAGAAATTGACATATCTTTTAGATAAAATTGAGGACTGTAACGGTTTATTCCGAAATCACATGGGTTAAAATTCAAGAAAAAGGTATTTTGTGTATCATAATATTCTATCATTCTCTATGTGTTTTTCTCTCTCTATTCATCTGTAAATCAAAGAATCGAGTTACACCTAAAGAAGGGTGTTAGAAAAATATATTTGTCCATCAGTTAGTGTGCTTATCTCCAAAGGAGCTTATAATGAATGTCTTGAATTAATCGATTATGCGCCTAAATAAAAGTTCCAACAATTTAGTACTCCTCCGTCCCATTTTATCCGTTCTAAATTTCCTAATTTATTGTCTCATTTTACATATCAAAACAAGACAATTTTTTTTTCCCATTATATTATACATTTAGTGTAATTGATTACTCCTTGTTATTAGCATTCTTGAAAAAAAATTCACAAATAGGAGTACCTTTAAAAATACTAATCATCTTTGTATGAAGAATTTCAGTGGCTGCCATGTTACGTAGAAAATATTGTGAGGGAGACAACACATTGTAGAATTTGTTTCGATGAGAGTTACGAAATGGTACTAAGACAATCCTTAATTGAGGGAGTTAGGAGGGAATTCATGTCACTGCCTGCAGTAAGGTCAATAATGCAATTCATACAGAGAGTACATCTTTCAGAAAACAAATTGACGAACCAGCAGTGTCCGATATGTATGGGTAGTTACTCATCTGGTTCAGAAGCATACAACATACCTTGCAGACACAATTTCCATTTTGGCTTCTTAAAAATTCAAGTTGTCCTATATATCGTTACAAGTTGCCATCCATGGAGTTGAAATAGAAGTGTTCTCTCGTGTAAACTTTACTATAATTCTTTAAGACAAGTTTCGTCCAAAATGTATCTTTGCTTATAGCAAAAAAATTCTAGTTATTGAACTTATTAATAAGATCTTGACACCTGCCAACAGTTTCTCTTTTCCAGTTCCTATAGAAAATCATCAAATTTAGCTTCAAGATACTCATATTCGCTTTGCATGATATGATGCATTCACTGCTGACATATGCACAGACAAGTATTTACCTGATTCAGAAGCATACAACATACCTTGCAGACATAATTTCCATTTTGGCTTCTTAAAAACCCAAGTTGTCCTATATGTCGTTACAAGTTGCCATCCATGGAGTTGAAATAGAAGTGTTCTCTCGTGTAAAGTTTATTTTAAGTCTTTAAGACAAGTTTCGTCCAAAGTGTATCTTTGCTTATAGCAAAAAAACTCTAGTGATTAAACTTACTAATAAGATCTTGACACCTGCCAACAGTTTCTCTTTTTCAGTTCCTTTAGAAAATCATCATATTTAGCTTCAAGATACTCGTATTCGTTGTGCATGATATGATGCATTCATTGCTGACATATGCACAGATAAGTATTTACCTGATTCAGAAGCATACAACATACCTTACAGACACAATTTCCATTTTGGCTTCTTAAAAACTCAAGTTGTCCTATATGTCGGTACAAGTTACCATCCATGGAGTTGAAATAGAAGTGTTCTCTCGTGTAAAGTTTATTGTAAGTCTTTAAGACAAGTTTTGTCCAAAGTGTATCTTTGCTTATGGCAAAAAAATTCTAGTGATTGAACTTATTAATAAGATCTTGACACCTGCCAACAGTTTCTCTTTTCCAATTCCTTTAGAAAATCATCATATTTAGCTTCAAGATACTCATATTCGCTTTGCATGATATGATGCATTCACTGCTGACATATGCACAGACAAGTATTTACCTGATTCAGAAGCATACAAAATACCTTGCAAACACAATTTCCACTTTGGCTTCTTAAAAACCCAAGTTGTCCTATATGTCGTTACAAGTTGCCATCCATGGAGTTGAAATAGAAGTGTTCTCTCGTGTAAAGTTTATTGTAAGTATTTAAGACAAGTTTCGTCCAAAGTGTATCTTTGCTTATAGCAAAAAAATTCTAGATATTGAACTTATTAATAAGATCTTGACACCTGCTGTACGCCCCGAAAATGGGTCCCGGAGCGTCACACGGTGCTTGAGGCTACGAGTAGCCCCAATCTAACCCTTTGAGCCATTTTCATTCAGTTCAACACAAATCAACGGGGTTTCCGTAAATAACCCTCAAATATCAACAAAGTAATCATCATCCAAGAATAAAAGAATTTCAGAAAGATAACAAAATACGACTTATTAGTCAACTTCCAACATCTATACTAGTCTGACAAGCCTCTAAGAAAATCAATAAAACCAGCGAGCCATTGAGACATGCCCCAACTGACTCATACTCAGTTATCAAATGTAAACAATTTTGTGAAACCAACATTAGACATCACGTCCTCGGAACATGAGGACTCACCACAACAGAGGATGTAGAATAGCGTGCCTGAAAAAAATCACTATCGAACCTGGAACTGAGCACCTGAACCTACATTTTGAGAAAATGCAGCCCACATCCGAAGATGTGGGTCAGTACCATGGAAAAGAACCTAGTATATGAGGGTGTATGCAGTTGTATAAACATCATCATCATAAATATTTATAAGAAATATGCAGGATGTATGAAAGACTCACATAGCCCGAAGAAAATCATCATAATCATGAGAGGATGAAATAAGTATAATAACACATGTGAGTCATCATATAATTTTTCAATCACTTTCAGTTCATCAAGAATATCAATTCTCATAATGTAAATATCATTTGTATCTTTTGAAAGAATAAATTTCACAATTCCACTTTCAAATCACTTCACCGTTCACCATAGACACAAGGAAACACACACACACTGGGACATCCTATAATCGACATAAACCATGTGAGCTACATGGAGTCCAATGTACAACCCACGTTGGGGAGAGCCGTTCTATCCTTGCCATCGGAGTAGGACTATCGATATCAAATCCACACAAACTAGTGATCACTATATAAATCAGCCTCAGGCTCACTCCTACGGGGGCACGTAGTTCTAGGGAAGTAAGTTCGCTTTATACCTCCCACTCGGTGCTAAAGATTTCTCCCAGACTTAGCTCAGATCATTTCAAAGACAATCCACAACAAAATAATTTTAGTAATATATAAATATACATCGGGAGCCATCATGCTTCCCATCTATCAAAATCAACCACGTTGTGGATTTCTTTCACACTTGAGTTCAAAACAACTCCATTAAGACCAAAAGGTCAAATCATTCAAAATATCTCAAACATTTAATATCAACGTGCTTATAACACACACTTTCTCAAAAAAACACAATTTCCAATGGGGATTCACCACCCAAATATCAAAATCATGATAAATATCGTTCAAGATTCATGCTTTATATCACCACACATGTAAATTCATCTTTCAAAATCATAAACATCAAGATTTCATAATAATCATCATAAGATATGGGTTCATGCTTCAAATTCATTAAAAATCAAATAAAAATCATGTCTTTGTAAAGAAAATTACTTTTGGGCACAAGAACAAAAGAGAGTTCTTGTTGAAAATCCCCACATACCTTGAATGATGAACTTTAGATCGATACTCATTTTTGAGATGTTAATCGTACCTTTGAATGATGGTTCTTGGAGTTCTTGAACTTGGGACTTGGAATCTTGAATAAAGAATGATGATTCTTGGAGTTCTTGAACTAGGAACTTGGAATCTTGAATAAATTTGCAGAATTAATGGTGAACTTTGGAGGTTCTTGAAGTTGGATGTAGGAACTTAGGGTTTTCTTTTTGAGGGAATTTGATGAAATATAACATATAATGCTTTTAATAGGCTTTAATATAGGGTTTGGACGGATTTTGGGTTTGGGGGAATGATCAAAACACCCCTAAAAATCAAATAATTCTCGAATCTGTCCTTTTGTGGGCTATTTTGATAGTATGAAGTAGATCAACCATAACGTTTTACTCCGATATTCAAATTGGATGAAACCAATTTCATTAGAAAAGGGACTCTCATATCTTTCCGTTGATATATAGTATCTCATCCAGATCATTGTGTACGAGGAGTTATGATCGTTTGAAATTGAACCAAAAATTCACTTTTGATAGGATGAAGTAGATCGACCATAACTTTTTGCTCCGATAGACAAATTGGATGAAACCAATTTCATCGAAAAGAGGACTCATAGAGATTTTAGTTGATATATATTAGATCACCCAGATTATTATGTACAAGGAGTTATTATCATTAAAAGTTGGAGCAAAAATACGCCAGGCCTCACTACTTTTTCCTGCACATTTTACTATTTACTACTATTCATGGTTCGATCGGAATGTTCATAACTCGTCGCTCGGGTGTCCGTTTTGAATGATCCACATATCATTGGAAAGCTTATTCGATAATCTATGAAATGGTGGGTAATAATCTAAAACATTCTTCATGTAAAATTTATCGTTCATTCTAGAAGATAGAACCCAACACGTTTACGCACAAAATTTTAACAAAAAATTTTCTGGGGTATCAAACCTGCCAACAGTTTCTCTTTTCCAGTCCCTATAGAAAATCATCATATTTAGCTTCAAGATAATCGTATTCTCTGTGCATGAAATGATGCATTCACAGGTGACATATGCACAGACAAGTATTTACCTGATTCAGAAGCATACAACATACCTTGCAGACACAATTTCCATTTTGGCTTCTTAAAAACCCAAGTTGTCCTATATGTCGGTACAAGTTGCCATCCATGGAGTTGAAATAGAAGTGTTCTCTCGTGTAAATTTTACTGTAAGTCTTTAAGACAAGTTTCGTCCAAAGTGTATCTTTGCGTATAGCAAAAAAATTCTAGTTATTGAACTTATTAATAAGATCTTGACACCTACCAACAGTTTCTCTTTTCCAGTTCCTTTAGAAAATCAATATATTTAGCTTCAAGTTAATCATATTCGTTGTGCATGATATGATGCATTCACTACTGACATATGCACAGACAAGTATTTACCTGATTCAGAAGCATACAACATACCTTGCAAACACAATTTCCACTCTGGCTTCTTAAAACCCAAGTTGTCCTATATGTCGTTACAAGTTGCCATCCATGGAGTTGAAATAGAAGTGTTCTCTCGTGTAAAGTTTATTGTAACTCTTTAAGACAAGTTTCGTCTAAAGTGTATCTTTACTTATAGAAAAAAAATTCTAGTTATTGAATTTATTAATAAGATCTTGACCCCTACCAACAGTTTTTATTTTCCAGTTCCTACAAAAAATCATCATATTTAGCTTCAAGATACTCGTATTTGCTATGCATGATATGATGCATTCACTGCTGTCATATGCACACACAAGTATTTACCTGATTCAGAAGCATACAACATGCCTTGCAAACACAATTTCCATTTTGGCTTCTTAAAAACCCAAGTTGTCCTATATGTCGTTACAAGTTGCCATCCATGGAGTTTAAATAGAAGTGTTCTCTCGTGTAAAGTTTAGTGTAAGTCTTTAAGACAAGTTTCGTCCAAAGTGTATCTTTGCTTATAGCAAAAAAATTCTAGTTATTGAATTTATTCATAAGATCTTGACACCTGCCAACAGTTTCCCTTTTCCAGTTCCTATAGAAAATCATCATATTTAGCTTCAAGTTACTCGTATTCGCTGTGCATGATGTGATGCATTCACTGATGAAATAGGCACAGATAAGTATTTACCTGATTCAGAAGCATACAACATACCTTGCAGACACAATTTCCACTTTGGCTTCTTAAAAACCCATGTTGTCCTATATGTCGTTACAAGGTGCCATCCATGGAGTTGAAATAGAAGTGTTCTCACGTGTAAAGTTTATTGTAAGTATTTAAGACAAGTTTTGTCCAAAGTGTATCTTTGCTTATAGTAAAAAAACTCTAGTTATTGAACTTATTAGTAAGATCTTTACACCTGCCAATAGTTTCTCTTTTCCAGTTCCTTCAAAAAATCATCATATTTAGCTTCAAGAGACTCGTATTCGCTTTGCATGATATGATGCATTCACTGTGGACATATGCACAGACAAGTATTTACCTGATTTAGAAGCATACAACATACCTTCCAGACACAATTTCCATTTTGGCTTCTTAAAAACCCAAGTTGTCCTATATGTTGGTACAAGTTGCCATCCATGGAGTTGAAATAGAAGTGTTCTCTCGTGCAAATTTAATTGTAAGTCTTTAAGACAAGTTTTGTTCAAAGTGTATCTTTGCTTATAGCAAAAAAATTCTAGTTATTGAACTTATTAATAAGATCTTGACACCTGCCAAGAGTTTCTCTTTTCCAGTTCCTATAGAAAATCATCATATTTAGCTTCAAGTTACTCGTATTCGTTGTGCATGATATGATGTATTCACTGCTGAAATAGGCACAGACAAGTATTTACCTGATTCAGAAGCATACAACACACCTTGCATACATAATTTTCACTTTGGCTTCTTAAAAACCCAACTTGTCCTATATGTCGTTACAAGTTGCCATCCATGGAGTTGAAATGGAAGTGTTCTCTCGTGTCAAGTTTCTTGTAAGTATTTAAGACAAGTTTCTTCCAAAGTGTATCTTTGTTTATAGCAAAAAAATTCTAGTTATTGAACTTATTAATAAGCTCTTGACACGTGCCAACAGTTTCTCTTTTCCAGTTCCTATAGAAAATAATCATATTTAGCTTCAAGATACTCGTATTCTCTGTGCATGATATGATGCATTCACTGCTGACATATGCACAGACAAGTATTTACCTGATTCAAAAGCATATAACATACCTTGCAGACACAATTTCTATTTTGGCTTCTTAAAAATCGAAGTTGTCCTATATGTCGTTACAAGTTGCCATCCATGGAGTATAAATAGAAGTTTTCTCTCGTGTAAAGTTTATTTTAAGTCTTTAAGGAAAGTTTTGTCCAAAGTGCTTATGTAACGCCCCAATTTTCTGAGCCGAAATGCTACACGGTGCTCATGATCCCGAAGGACCACAAGCTAACCCATGACTAATATCTATACCTGTAAACTACATAATATCTCATAAAATATGCAAAAACATGAACTATAATGTCATAAGGTTCAATACTAATACATATTTGAATAACATGGTATAGCAATACCTAAAAGGAACATAAATACTGAAGTATGAACATCTAATATGACATCTAGTCCGAAAGCCTCCAACTGAACTAAATAAGGAGTTGATGGGATAGTTCCCCAACTAACTCCAACTACTGAAATAAACTGAAAACTGAAATAGAAATGAAATCATCACGTCCTCGAAGGATCAGGACTCACGTCTAACTCTGACTGCTGATCCTGAAATATACTGCTTATTTGGATCTCATGCCCCTGAACCTATGGTGTAACATAAGATTAAGCACCATAGCGCAAATACGTCAGTACGTCTCAATGTACTAATTATACGAGTGAGGTAGGCTAAATACAAAGGGTTTTATATGCATGAACAATGCTGACTGATATGAACGTGAGAATACATATATACATACATATGTAACTGCAACTAAACTCGTGGTGATACTAACTACTGAGTCTGAATACTGACAACATGAGTTTACTAATGCTGAGATACTGAATGACTGAGTTTACTGATGTTGATATGTAATTCACTAATAAGTAAGGAACTGATACTGTATTTTTGAATACTGGGAGACTAATACTATATTACTGATAAAGGAATGATTGTTTTTGATTGTTTTGATTATGAAGAACTGATTTGAATTGACCGTAAATAACAATCCTGAAACTGAGCTCGTGATAACATGACTACTGAGTATGAATACTGATGACATGTATTTACTGATAACATATCATGAATGATAACTAAATTCTAATAACTGATATATCTGATAATGTGAGTTCTGATAACTGATAGCATGAATGACTGTATCTGACAGTCCTAAATCTGAAAGAACTAGCTAAGTTCTATACTGCATTCGACGGTCCTAATATCCTGAAGAACTATCTGAGTTCTTTTACTAAGACTGATACTAAAACTGTGGGAGGTAGTGTTTAATCGACATGCCCCATGTATGCCGTTATGGCTAAGCTGGGGTCCAATCTCTGCCCCGACTTGAGGGATGTCAATACCGCGCCACTGGTAAGGACAGCTGTGAGAACCCTATACTGGTAGGTACTCAAATGAGAACGATAGGAACCCTAAACTGACGAATTAAGCCACCTCATCAACCCTAATTTGACGGGTTAATATGTCTCAACCTACACTGGCTACGTAGTTCTGGAACATAAGGATGACTACTAAGAATCACACCCTGAACTGGCGGGTGAGTTCTCATCCTTGAGTTTACTCGGTGCTAACTTCTACTCCTATCTGAAGGACACTGAACTGAATAACTAAGCTGAACTGAATAACTGAACTGAACTGATTAGCTGAACTGATACTGATTAACTGGACTGATACTAGTGGTATTGTTTAGCGAAGCTAAAATAAGTTTACTGGATTTCGATGACTGATGGAATGTACTGAGTTCTGAGGACTGGTTGAGAGTACTGAAGTTACTGAGATTGACTGTGAATACTGAGTTTGCTGAGGTTACTGAGCACTGAAATTACTGATATTACTGGACTACTGATATTACTGAGATTTCTGAGTTTTTCTGAGTCACATGACTGACTGAATTCTATAGATCATGGCTTAACTGAGAGTATCATGAAAACATGATATGGCTTTAGGCACACAACTATATTTTTTGGGTACAAGTACCCCAGGATTCGATGGAAGGAAACTGACACAACTTGAATTTCTTGAGTACACGACCATCAATAAAACTCCATAATACATGAGTGGGGGATTTCATGAAGTACATGGTCATCATAATATCTATCATGAATAGGAATGCTTATAATCAAGTCATAAATCTCATATTCTAATATCATGGACATTTCGACAACATATACTATTCATAACAATGGCATGGAAACCATTCAAGCATAAGGGAACAACAACATGTAACATTTAGTTCATATTGTAATGATTTGGGGATATTATACTTCATGTATTTATTCAACATCTCAAACATGGTAGGGAAATCATGGATATATTTTGTGTACATAATTTATACCTCCATTATCATACATGCTTTATACCACAACAATAACAACACATAATTTGCATGGAAATTCATATTGGAGTGTATGACAAACATAAACTTGTTATTTAGATATCATGAAATCATGTAAATATGAAGTTCTAACATACTAGGCATTTTATCAAACACCTTGCATGCATTCTTTAAGGCATAGGTGGATTTCATACTTGCATTCTATCAATCCATCCAAAGATCATGTTTTTCAACTAACAACATAACTTTCATGAGATATACAATCACGATACTATTATATAGCAAAAAAAACAAGCATCAACATGGGTATGATCATATCACCACAATCAACCAAGCTTTTGTATTTTAAAGATTGATTCTTGAACTCCACGGATGAAAGGAATCCGTGGATGAATACTACGCATACCTTGGAAGGGACGTTCTTGATGATTGACGGAGGAATTTCCTTGAAATTGGATATTCAAGCATAATTATGAAACCCTAGTTGTTTTTCTCTTTTAGTGCTCTTGGATGATGATCTTTGAGATGTTAATAGGGTTGTAATGTGTTTATAAGCTATATATTTTGTAGGGTTAAGTTTAGGGACGTGTAAGGAGTGTTAAAAGACTTAATTACCCTTAAAATAACTTAAAACGGAGTGTTTTTGGCACCTGGAACTGACTTAGGCGGATCCCAAGTGATTGCCTAAGCTAGGTTGGGCGGCGACTAACCAATCGCCTATGTTTGGTTGGGCGGCGCCTAACCAATCGCCTATCCTTACTGTGTCTCGCAAAAATAGGCATAACTTTTCGCTCGGGTATTGGATTAAGGCAAAATTGGTATCGTTGGAAAGCTAATTTGATTCTCTACAATTTGATGGGTCTAAATAAGCAAAAAAACCACATTAACATCAAGTTATACTCGTTCAAAGATGACCCTTACAAAATCCAACACTAAAACTTGAGGGATTCAAAAACTCTTAGCTTGTATTACCTTAAGTGACTCATACGAACATGCTTAATGCATCATAAGCTATACTATCACTAGGATATTTATTGTAAATCATGTACTAAAATGCTAATCACAGGATAGGAGGTTTCATACGTAGAAAAAATAGTTTGTCTCCTAGCTTAGAAACATACGGGGTATTACAGCTTATAGCAAAAACATTATAGTGATTGAACTTATTAATAAGATCTTGACACCTCCCAATAGTTTCTCTTTTCCAGTTCCTATAGAAAATCATCATATTTAGCTTAAAGATACTCGTATTCGCTGTGCATGATATGATGCATTCACTGCTGACATATGCACAGACAAGTATTTACCTGATTCAGAAGTATACAACATACCTTGCAGACACAATTTCCATTTTGTCTTCTTAAAAACCCAAGTTGTCCTATATGTCGGTACAAGTTGCCATCCATGGAGTTGAAATAGAAGTGTTTTCTCGTATAAAGTTTATTGTAAGTCTTTAAGACAAGTTTTGTCCAAAGTGTATCTTTGCTTATAGAAAAAAAATTCTAGTTATTGAATTTATTAATAAGATATTGACACCTGCCAACAGTTTCTCTTTTCCAGTTCCTATAGAAAATCATCATATTTAGCTTCAAGATACTCGTATTCGCTGTGCATGATATATGCATTCACTGCTGACATATGCACAGACAAGTATTTACCTGATTCAGAAGCATACAATATGCCTTGCAGACACAATTTCCATTTTGGCTTCTTAAAAACCCAAGTTGTCCTATATGTCGTTACAAGTTGCCATCCATGGAGTTGAAATAGAAGTGTTGTCTCATGTAAAGTTTATCGTAATTATTTAAGACAAGTTTCGTCCAAAGTGTATCTTTGCTTATAGCAAAAGAATTCTAGTTATTGAACTTATTATTAAGATCTCGACACCTGCCAACAGTTTCTCTTTTCCAGTTCCTATAGAAAATCATCATATTTAGCTTCAAGATACTCGTATTCACTGTGCATGATATGATGCATACACTGCTGACATATGCACAGACAAGTATTTATCTGATTCAGAAGCATACAACATACCTTGCATACAATTTCCATTTTGGCTTCTTAAAAACCCAAGTTGTCCTATATGTCGTTACAAGTTGCAATCCTTGGAGTTGAAATAGAAGTGTTCTCTCGTCTAAAGTTTATTGTAAGTCTTTAAGACAAGTTTCGTCCAAAGTGTATCTTTGCTTATAGTAAAAAAATTCTAGTGATTGAACTTATTAATAAGATCTTGACACCTGCCAACAGTTTCTGTTTTCCAGTTCTTATAGAAAAGCATCATATTTAGCTTCAAGATACTCGTATTTGCTGTGCATGATATGATGCATTCTCCCGGACTTAGCTCAGATCATTTCAAAGACAATCCACAACAAAACAATTCAGTAATATATAAATATACATCGAGAGCCATCATGCTTCCCATCTATCAAAATCAACCACGTTGTGGATTTCTTTCACACTCGAGTTCAAAACAACTCCATTAAGTCCAAAAGGTCAAATCATTCAAAATATCTCAAATATTTAATATCAACGTGCTTATAACACACACTTTCTCAAAAAAACACAATTTTCAATGGGGATTCATGACCCAAATATCAAAATCATGATA
>NC_061112.1:140620936-140621700 GCF_002878395.1 Capsicum annuum
GTGAAAGAAATCCACAACGTGGATTTCTTTCACACTCGAGTTCAAAACAACTCCATTAAGTCCAAAAGGTCAAATCATTCAAAATATCTCAAATATTTAATATCAACGTGCTTATAACACACACTTTCTCAAAAAAACACAATTTTCAATGGGGATTCATGACCCAAATATCAAAATCATGATAAATATCGTTCAAGATTCATGTTTTATATCACCACACATGTAAATTCATCTTTCAAAATCATAAACATCAAGATTTCATAGTAATCATCATAAGATATAGTTTCATGCTTCAAATTCATAAAAATCAAATAAAAATCGTGCCTTTATAAAGAAAATTACTTTTGGGCATAAGAACGAAAGAGATTTCTTGTTGAAAACCCCCACATACCTTGAATGATGAACTTTATATCGATTCTCATTTTTGAGATGTTAATCGTGCCTTTGAGTGATGGTTCTTGGAGTTCTGGAACTAGGAACTTGGAATCTTGAATAAATTTGCAGAATTAATGGTAAACTTTGGAGGCTTAGAGTTTTCTTTTTGAGGAAATTTGATGAAATATAATATATAATGCTTCTAATAGGCTTTAATATAGGGTTTGGACGGATTTTGGGTGAGGGGGAATGACCAAAACACCCTTAAAAATCAAATAATTTTCGAATCTATCCTTTGGTGGACTGTTTTGATAGTCTGAAGTAGATCAACCATAACGTTTTACTCCAATTTGGATATCGGAGTAAAACGTTATGGTTGATCTACTTCA
>NC_061112.1:140621800-140623084 GCF_002878395.1 Capsicum annuum
AACTTTGGAGGTTCTTGAAGTTGGATGTAGGAGCTTAGGGCTTTCTTATTGAGGAAATTTGATGAAATATAATATATAATGCTTCTAATAGGCTTTAATATAGGGTTTGGACGGATTTTGGGTGAGGGGGAATGACCAAAACACCCTTAAAAATCAAATAATTTTCGAATCTATCCTTTGGTGGACTGTTTTGATAGTCTGAAGTAGATCAACCATAACGTTTTACTCCGATATCCAAATTGGATGAAACCAATTTCATTAGAAAGAGGACTCTCATATCTTTCCGTTGATATATAGTATCTCACTCAGATCATTGTGTACGAGGAGTTATGATCATTTGAAATTGACCCAAAAATTCACTTTTGATAGGTTTAAGTAGATCGACCATAACTTTTTGCTCCGATAGACAAATTGGATGAAACCAATTTCATTAGAAAGAGGAATCGCAGATCTTTTGTTGATATATAGTAGATCACCCAGATGATTATGTACAAGGAGTTATGATCATTTAAAGTTGGAGCAAAAATACGCCAGGCTTCAGTACTTTTTTTTCCTGCACGCTTTGCTGTTCACTAATTTTCACGATTTGATCGGAATGTTCATAACTCGTCGCTCGGGTGTCCATTTTGGATGATCCACATATCGTTGGAAATCTTATTTGATACTCTACGCAATGGTGGGTCATAATCTAAGACTTATGCACGTAAAATTTATAGTTCATTCTAGAAGATAGAACCCAACACATTTACGCACAAAATTTCAACGAAAAATTTTCCGGGGTATTACATCATCTCTCCTTGGAAACATTCATCCTCGAATGACGCTAGACATGCCAAGATTAGATAGGGAATAGATCATACAGCTGAAACCATTTGTTAGACTCATCACCACATCGTTTCTTACTCCGAATGCAACATAGAATGCATAAATTCAAGAAACTACAGCCGAACACATAATAAATGATAGTTGAACTGCTGTAACTTTTATCAAAAGTGCATGATTTAGGAAAGAAAGGTACCTTCGGCTTGATTGGAGTTCGCGGAAAATAGGTGGGGGTACTTGGATTGCATATCCGCCTCAGCTTCCCAAGTTGCACCCTCAACAGATTGGTTTCGCCACAACACCTTGACTAATGGAAATTCTTTGTTCCTTAGTCTTCGGACACTGAAATCAAGAATATCAATAGGAATCTCATCAAAAGAAAGATTTTCTTGAATGTCAGCACTCACAGAGGAATCCACTACCACAGCATCGCTAATATGCTTTCTAAGCATGGAGACATGG
>NC_061112.1:140626084-140730849 GCF_002878395.1 Capsicum annuum
TAGCAAAAAAATTCTAGTTATTGAACTTATTAATAAGATCTTGACACTTGCCAAGAGTTTCTCTTTTCCAGTTCCTATAGAAAATCATCGTATTTAGCTTCAAGATACTCGTATTCACTGTGCATGATATGATGCATTCACTGCTGACATATGCACAGATAAGTATTTACCTGATTCAGAAGCATACAACATACCTTGCAGACACAATTTCCATTTTGGCTTCTTAAAAACCCAAGTTCTCCTATATGTCGTTACAAGTTGCCATCCATGGAGTTGAAATAGAAGTGTTCTCTCGTATAAAGTTTATTGTAAGTCTTTATGACAAGTTTCATCCAAAGTGTATCTTTGCTTATAGCGAAAAAATTCTAGTTATTGAACTTATTAATAAGATCTTGACACCTGCCAATAGTTTCTCTTTTCCAGTTCTTATAGAAAATCATCATATTTAGCTTCAAGATACTCGTATTCATTGTGCATGATATGATGCATTCACTGCTAACATATGCACAGACAAGTATTTACTTGATTCAGAAGCATACAACATACCTTGCAGACACAATTTCCATTTTTTGCTTCTTAAAACCCAAGTTGTCCTATATGTCGTTACAAGTTGCCATCCATGGAGTTGAAGTAGAAGTTTTCTCTCATATATAGTTTATTGTAAGTCTTTAAGACAAGTTTCGTCCAAAGTGTATCTTTGGTTATAGCAAAAAAATTCTAGTTATTGAACTTATTAATAAGATCTTTACACCTGCCAACAGTTTCTCTTTTCCAGTTCCTATAGAAAATAATCATATTTTGCTTCAAGATACTCGTATTCGTTGTGCATGATATGATGCATTCACTGCTGACATATGCACAGACAAGTATTTACTTGATTCAGAAGCATACAATATGCCTTGCAGCCACAGTTTCATTTTAACTGCATCGAGACTTGGCTGCTTATAAATCGAAGTTGCCTTACGTGTCAGTTACAACTTGTTACGAATGAAGTTAGAGGCGGAACTAGAATTTTAAATTTATAGATTCTCATTTCTAGAAAAGATAATTCATGAGTTTTTCCAAGTATAAATACAAGGTCTATGGCAACCTATTGGGTTTTATAGAACTAGTAAATTAACTTCAGTCTAACTAATTTGCCCCCTAAATGGAGTTGAAATGGAAGTGATGATTTATCTCTTGTAAATAAATTTATCTTTTTTTATAGATCAAGGTTATATAGTTACTAGATTTGTTAAAGAAAACTTGATATGTAGATTCAAAGCACTTGTAGTCACAATGCTTGATTAAAACTAAGGATTCATAACTTTGGAGAAATTTAATACTCTTCCGCATGATCACTTATTGTTTTATACTTAAATATACCACTTTAATTTGTGTACCAAAAAATATTCTAAGCACATTAACAAAAGCATTAATCCAGTACTTTATGAAAACTTAAGATGAAATTTAATAGAAAAGAAAAATGTCATAAAAGCTCGAATGAAGAACACAACATTTTGCAGTTCAACATGGACACAACAGACCACAAATTCCTAATTTGGATATTTATATAAAAAGAAAAATTATAAACTAATAGTTTAATTATTATACTAGCCATTTAATTTACAAATTAAATTAAGATGTTCCATAATTATATTATGATTTTAATAATGTTTCGTGAAGTATTACGTCCATCACACGATTCCACTATAGCTCCATGAAATTCCTTGAAGATTGCAAATTATTTTTAATTACGTAATTACTTAAATTGGTTGAATATGATTTTCAATATTTCGTTATTTACCAAAATGCATTATGGAAAATAATTAATATTTCTATGAATATATAAATTCTAAAGTTAAAATATAATGGATTTTCTTAATGAATTTAATTTTATATAAAGAAACATTATAATTAATTTTTTATAAAGAAATGGACCTTGGACCTAACTCAACCTCAAAAGCTAGCCCATGGGGGAAGGATTGTCCAAGATCATATAAGGAGATCAAGAACCCTTTAACCCATCGATGTGGGACTCCAACACCCCCGCACGCCTAGGACTGAACATCTGAAGCGTGGACAATATAAAACGGGGGCTCAACATCGGAAACAATGAATTGGGTGGGCCTGATTTTGATACCATGATAAAGAAATGGACCTTAGGCCTAACTCAACCTCAAAAGCTAGCTCATGAGGGAAGGACCCAACATCGAAAACAAAAAAGCTAGCTCATGAGGGAAGGACCCAACATCGGAAACAATGAACTGGGTGGGGGGATTGCCCAAAACCATATAAGGAGACCATGGATCCGCCTGACTCTGATACCATGATATAGAAAGTGTAAATAACATAAATACCAACCTTTTTAGAAGTAATTACACCCTCTCCCACTTTTTTAATTACTTTAAAAAGTCTCCACATAAGTTGTGTATTTATGTAATTTTTAGATAAAGAAATGGATCTTGAGCCTAACTCAATCTCAAAAGTTAGCTCATGAGGGAAGAATTGCCCAAGACCATATATGGAGATCAAGGACCCTTTAACCCACCGATGTGGGACTCCAACACCTCCCCGCACGCCCAGGACTGGACATCTGGAGCATGGACAATATAAGACGGTCCTGAGCGTGGACAGTATAATTTTATCTCTAATTATATAATTAGTACATATATACGAGTACTATAGTGGCAAAACTCAATTTTCATTACCAACATATATACATTTAAGCTTTGATTAGTTTTCATCAAACGGAGAACTCATCAACTGACGGTGAAATTCATGTGTACCAGCAATTTCATACTGCTAGAAGAAGTGGTCTTGGTCCAACCAATATTTCAGGTATCAATTATAACTTGGACATTAATCTACTTGCCAAACATGCTTACACTTGTGCTGACAATGTTGTCGAAGAGTACCACTTTGAAACTAGGTGGTGTGATAAGCACAAATCTTTATCATAGAATATTATTGACACAGTACTGCTTTCAGAAACTAATTTTTCTTATCTATTAGAAAGGGTTAAGTGAGATGGTGTTGTGAAAATTTTGGAGAAAAAGGATGATTTAATCAAAAAAAATTTAGAGTTTGCTCATACAATGCAGAACATTATGCCTTATACTTTGAAGGATGATGATACAGTGTGTATGAGTTTCATATTTGTTAAGAATGTTTATGTATCTCCTCAAGAATTTGAACTTATCAAAGCCAGAATTGTTGCCAAACAATATTAAAATATTGCACTCATACTTTGGGAAAAAATTGATGACTAAATCAAGGGATTGGGACAACACGAATCGTGTTTGTGTCAAGAATGAACGTTACATAAGAAATTTTGTGAGGGACACAGATTATTGGAGCATGATGTTTGATGACATGTACTATTTTGATGAGAATTATGAAAGGAAACTAGTAGAGACTTTAATCGATCAAGCTAGGAGAGAATTCATGTCACGGCCCGCAGTAAGATCAATAATGCAGTCTTTACAGAAAGAAAATCTTCCAGAAAACGAATCGACTCACGAGTTACTCACCTGGTTCAGAACCATACACAGGGGCGGACCCACGTGTATTTTTCGGGTGCTCCGACACCCACTAAACTCGATGTAGAGTAGGTGTAATTATATAAGAAATACAGAATAAATGATATAATATATTAATGAACAAACACATGGTTGGGTGTAATGGCTTGAGGTGTGACTTCCATGTCCAAGGTTCTGAGTTCGATTTCCTTCAGCGACACACTACTTTATATAAATTTTTTTGAGAACCCACAGCCTTGAAACCCTGGGTCCGTCACTGACCATACAACATGCCTTGTAGCCACAGTTTCCATTATGGCTGCATCGAGGCTTGGCTTCTTCAAAACCCAAGTTGTCCTATGTGTCGTTGCAAGTTACCACCAATGGAGTCGAAATAGAAGTGATCTCTTTCTAGTCAAATGTATTTTAAGATAAGTTGTGTCAAAGAATCATCTTTTCTTATGGCAAAACGATTCTAGTTATTGAACTTATTAATAGGATGTTGGCACCTGCCAACACTTTCTCTTTTCATATGGGAAAACATCTTATTTAGCTTCATGATACTTGTATTAGCAATGCATGATTGAAAGGTCCAGCACTTTGTATGTCAGGTTAATTTTTTATCACGTTAACAACTTATTACTATCAAACGCCACAAGCTTTATACTTGTGTATATCACTTCGTATCCCAGGAGTTTTGACAACATTAACCCAAATATTACTTCATAAAAACTTGGATGAAATTTAGCACACAAGATTAAAGCAGAGCAGTATGCAATTCATTTTAACAGAGGACAAATACACATTTTAGTCTAAAAGAAATCAATGATCAGAATAGTCTAAATATGACATTCTGGTAACCTTATAAGATCATACGTCAAGATTCCAAGAAAGCAATTCTTTGCACAAAACAATTGATACATGCATTGAGATGTTTTTAGCAACTCTTTGACTACAGTAGGAGACCTTCAACCACTCTTTAACTATTTAAAGTAGTCAAGCAGTTGGAGAAAAAATACAACAGGAAAGATGCTTAAAGTGAAACTACCCAATAAACAAGACTAATATTGTTACACCTCGTAATATTTCAGACTTAGTACCACCCTTAGTAGCATGCTTAAAGAGCTAGCAACCTGAAAAATTTTCTAAGAGTTAAAAAGACTTTAGTCACATTTTGAGCCCTTAACTTTAACGATTTTTAAATTGACATTCCCGACCCCGAGATGTAGATTTTTGAGTTGATTCATGTTCAGGATGTAAAAGGGATGTATCGGAGGAGTTTCGGATTTTTCGGACGAGGAATTGGACGTGTTTGGATTTCACAAACAGAGTGTCACCGCGATATCAACGTGTCGCGGCGACTATCGCGTTGGTGCTCCTGGCGCAACGCGTTGGTAGTCCAAAACGGGATTCTGCTAAAAAGTTTAATTTTGAAGGTCTGTTTAGACTTTTTCCCAAAGCCCCATATCATGTTAACAGTAAATTAAAATGTCTTAGGGGCATTATATGCCCAAATTTACTCAAATCTATCAAGAACGAAACCCTACTTCCTCCCCCAAAGATCAAAAGCTCAACCTTTAAGTTCAAGATTCCCAAGAAACAAATCAAGATTTGGGTTCTATTCTTCGAACTAAGTAATCTAAGGTATGTGGGACTATTCTCAAACCCCATGGGCATGGTTTCTCTCATATATAATAATTTATAATCATGTGGTAAATAAAGGATTTTGAAGATTGTTTCGTAAAACATGGTATTAATTCATTTTGATGAAAATATATGCATTGGGTCGAACTCTCTTCGTGGTAATCAAATTTTAACCCCTTATGTATATACGTAGATAGTTTTGAATGTCTAATTGAGAGCATGAACTATGAATTTCCTCTCTTGTTGTGAATTAAAACGTATATTTGCATTGTGAGTGATTTGCATGCATGAATTAAGATTTGAAAGTAAGTTTCTCAACATCATGGTGTTTGACATGGTTTATAATGTGATGAGAGGGATTTTTCTTGCTAATGCTACACTCTTGCATTAAAAGAGAAGAATTGCATGCATGTAATTGAATAAATTGACATGACCACCTCATGTTTAAGTCTTGCAAAGAAAGAGGATAATTGCATAAATTTTTTTGAGACTTCAAAGTGATGACTCTCTTACGATGTTATAAAAATCTTGGGTGGTCATGTGCATATTTCGAATAAGATGGGTTGTGACTTTGATATGATATTGACTTGCAAGTCGGGATATGTGATACTCGGTAATGACATGCCCTTAACAGAATAAGTATTGATTGTTTTGAAAATATGAAGCATAGTTTCGAAGAATTAAAGGTTGGGCTTAAGAGAGCTAATTGGTTACTCAAAGAAGGCGTTTGAGTGTAAGGGCTCATCGTTGAAAACTGTAGTTGCCGATACGGGTATTATCCTGAAAAGGGATAATGTGGACGTCATGTCAGGGTGATGCCATTGTATACTTGTAAGGGGGTGTACCAACTTATTAAAACTCCAATCCTTGCGACACACTTGGATTGGAGGCTTGACCGCCGAGTCAAGGACGGATTCCATATAGCCCATGGAATTATAGATCGTAGGGTGTACCGATTAGCTCAGAAGAATAACAAGATGTTGAGTCATGATTTGAAAGAAAACATTTGAAATTCTAAATTATGCCCATGTGTTTTACTTATCTTATATGTAATGTTCTTATATGTAATGTTTTACAAAATGCTTTCATCTACGTTGCGAAATAAAAGATGTTATTTTGGATTGTTTCACATACCAGTACAATTGTATTGACTTCAGGATCTGAGGCTCAGTCCCAGGGTCTTGCTAAGAAGTAGATTGGTGTGTTGGTGAGCCTCCCCTAGCCCGAAAGGCCTGGTTTATAAGACATTGTTATTTATTTTGATTCATGGTCTGACTGAGAGTCTTGTCCCAGTTTTGCTTTTAGACAGATGTTGATCCTTGTAATTATTAGATATTTCACAAACTGGTGTCAAATATTTTGAATGTTAAGGATTTTCTTTTGTATTGTTCAGTTGAATTCTTAAATTGATCATGTTTCCATATGTTAAAACTTGCTCATTTCTTTATATTGTATGAATATTGTGCATGATTGCCAGGAACAAAAAGGACGCTCGGACCTTCATGGTTCAGAATGCTCGTCGCAGTCAGGGTCTCGGCTCGAATCGTGACAAATATATACAAAATTCAAAGAAAATTATAAAATACAGCAACAGTAAGAACTACAACTTGATAATCCATTTTATTCCCGGCAACAAAGTCAAAATTTGATCACGTCCAACTTGATTCCTAAAAGGATAAACAATCATTGCAAATTAATATAATCAAATTTTAAAGTTCGAAGATCCCATAAAGAATATATAAAAGTCAATTTATAATACTTTGGTATGCTATACTTTATTTAAAACAGATAAAAGTAGTGCAAATATTGCAATAAAGCACATAAGGTGCATGAAAAGAGTCACGACGACGAGAATCTAAGAATTACAAGTAAGACTTAATATTCTCAAGGCATACATATATAAAACGTGAAATTCAACAGGAAATTTATTGACAGATAGCTAAAGTTGACACGATTTCTCGATTTACAAATTTCAAGTAAGTCTAGTACCTTTTAAAGTTTAAACACACATAGTAGGACTGACTGTGTCATATTGAAATCAAAAGAATTATATTTTATTTTTTTCTTTTTATCGTTAGAATTAAATAATACATATAGTCGTAATAGTCAAATTTAAAATTTTAAAATATCATTAATAAAGTTAGTTTAATAAAATACATCTTTAATTAAAACTTTTCTTATGATGGAGTGAGCCAGGTTAGGTTAAGAGGGGCACAATATCAAAGTACCAATTGGGTTTAAACTTGTGATTAAAAATCTAGCTGTTGGAGTAAATTGACTTACCACTTAGCAATTCAATTTTATGTAACTCTAGGTAAGTTTTTTTAAAAACTTAAATTTAACTGACCCCTAACTCATTAATAATCTTTTATTTGTTTTTTTTCTTGGTAACGTCTATATATATAATCTAATTATTTAAAAATATTATGATGTAATGTATTTAAATGGATTTGTGTGGTAATTAAGATACCATATATGGTAACCTTTTTTTTTTCTTTTTCTTATCTTCTTCCATATTTGGTAACTTAATTCACACGTATTTTGGTAATAGGAATCCAAGTAAAAGTTCTAATCCTCCACAAAAAGGGAGAAGCCTTTCTTTTTTTTCTCTATATATACTTATGAGTTCAGTTGCAAACTTCAATATTTACTAGTAACATTGAAGCTTTGATTAGTTTCATCAAATAATGGAGAATCAAATTCATGTGTCCCCCCAATTTCGTAATGCAATAAGTACTCCTCCTGGTGCAGTCAATATTTCAGGTAACAATTTTAACTTGGAGATTAATCTACTTGTCAAGTTTGCTTACACTTCTATTGACAACATTATCGAAGAGTACCCCTTTCATACTAAGTGGTATGGTAAGTACAATTCATTATCATGGGATATTGCTAGCACAGTGCTGCTTTCGGAAACTAACCTTCCTTGTCCATGGGATGGTCTAGAGAAAATCTTGGAGAACAAAGATGATTTAATCAAACAAATTTTGGAGTATGCTCGTACAACACAGAACATTACACCTTCTTTGCAAGATGATGATACAGCTTATGTGAGCCTGATAATTGTTCAGAAAGTTTGTGTATCTCCTCAAGAATTTGAACTTACCAAAGCCAGAATTGTTAAAAAACAATATGATGAGATTGGAGTACTAGTTTGGAGAGATATTTATGAAGCAGTCAAGGGATTGGGACAATTACACCAACCATCTTTGTATGAAAAATTACAGTGGCTTGAAGGTTATATAGAAGATACTGTGAGGGACAAAACAAATTATTGGAGGATGTATTTTGATGAGAATTATGAAAGGGAACTAGTACAGACTTTAACTGAGCAAGCTAGGAGACAATTCATGTCACTACCTGCAGTAAGATTAATAATGCAGTGTTTATAGAAAGTAAATCTTCCAGAAAACGAATCCACAGACGAGTGTGTGATATGCAAGGAGAGTTACTCACCTGGTTCAGAACCACACAGCATGCCTTGCAGCCACAGTTTCCATTATGGCTGCATCGAGACTTGGCTTCTTAAAAACACAAGTTGTACTATGTGTCGTTACAAGTTGCCACCAACGGAGTCGAAATAGAAGTGATCTCTTTCTAGTAAAATGTATTTTAAGATAGGTTCTGTCAAAAATTTATCTTTTCTTATGGCAAAACGATTCTAGTTATTGAATTTATTAATACGATCTTGGCATGCACCTTCCAACACTTTCTCTTTTCCTATGGAAAAACATCATATTTAGCTTCATGATACTTGTATTCACAATGCATGATTGAAAGGTCCAGCACCTTGTATGCCAGGGTAATTTTTTATCACATTAACAAAATTATTGCTTTCAAACGCCACAAGCTTTATACTTACGTATATCACTTTGTAACCCGATTATCTTCACAAAAACTTGGATGAAATTTGATACACAAGATTAAAGAAGCTAAGCAGTCTACAATTCAATTTAACAGAGGACAAATACACATCTTAGTCTACAAGAAATTAATCATTAGAATAGTCTAATAAATCTAAAATTCAAAGGAAATTATAAAATAGAGCAATAGTAAAAACTACAACTAAATAATCAGCTTACGCCCGGTAAGGACGACAAAATTTGATCACGTCCAACTCTATTCCTAAAAGGATAAGTGATTGTTGCAAATATAATCTAATTTTAATATTCGGAGTCGATCCCATAGAGAATAAAAGTCAATCTACGATACTTTGCTTATGCTAATGTACTTTATTTATCAAATGATTTTCGAAGGTTAAAATAATAAATTTTAGAGGTAAGTACAAACTCCGAAAATGAGAACAACTAATACTATTAACTATTAAGCTAGCTAGAGTAATGGAAAGAAAGAAACCTTAGAGAGCAAAGATTTCCCTAATATTTATTGCATTGAATTACAAAATATGTCTTCCTGAAATTATATCTAGTTAACTTCCTTAGATCGCGAAACTATATTTACTACTAAGTTCTTTCAAATCCTTAGCGATAATAATATCTTAAAATTACCTTAACAGCTCGCAAATTAATCATCTCAATAAGGACCTTAGATCCCTCTTGTTGGTACCAGCTTTAAGTTAAAATATTCAATCTCTATTCTGCCTTATAAAAGTGTTGTTATTTAACACAAACAAAGAGTATTTTTTTATATTGACATATCTTTGGTTTAAAAGTATTTTAGATTTTAGGTACCAATTGGGTCTAGATTTACGATCTAGGCGTTGGAGCAATCGATGACAGAGTCATGAAATGACACTTACCTAGTTCAATTTTTTATTTATCTCACTTACCTAGTTCAATTTTATTCCCCAACAACAAAGTCAAAAATTAATCATATCCAACTCGATTCCTAAAAAGGATAAACAATTATTACAAATATAACTTGAAGTCGATACTTTACCAAAAACAAATAAGAATAGTGCAAATATTGCAATAAAACACATAAGGTGCACGAAAAGAGTCACGACGCGAATCTAAGCCTTAAAAATAAGACACTTAGGGTGCGTTTGATAGAGTGTATTGGCAAAATTAATGCATGTATTAATTAATGAGCATTAGTAATACCTTATTTGGTACCATATTTTTACTATGCATAAATAATATTTGTATTAATTATACAATATATTGTGTATTAATAATACACACCGTTTTCCATATATTAGTAATACAACACTCTCAACACATATATTAATTTATTAAATGACATTATTACCCCTTAAATTATTTCCCCCCCTTTTTCCACCATATCACACACCCTTTTTCTTTTCCACCATAATAAAAATTACTCTCTATTTTTTAAGGTTATTGCATCTTCTTCTTCTTCTCCTTAATCAAACCTATTTTACCCCTATTAATTCTATCAAGGTTAGTAGTTCTATCTTGTTCATTGTTTCTTTTTTGTACCCCTATTTCACAGTACAGGATTTTCCTTCGATACAGTACAGGATGCATCCTTCGATAAGTCAGTTCCCAAATTTGATTTTCCATCGTAGTCAATGCTTTGTTCGTGCAGATGAAGATACGGACATGAGGAAAACAATTTTTGATGTCAAGAAGGAACTCGATTAACAGAGAAGAAGTGAATATAGCTGATGCAGTTCCATCTATTCCCGAAAACAGAGGACAAGGAAGGATTTAAGGAAAGGGTAATTTGGTAAACAAATATTTTTTTACAAAAATTATATAAATATATATTATCTTTAATACATCAAGCCAAACAATATGTAAAAAATAATGGATGTGTAACTAAACCAGCATTACTAATACTTGTATTAATAATACAAGTATTATTAATACACCCTATTTAACATTAGTCTTATATACTCTACCAAACGACCCCTTAATATTCTCAAGGCATACATGCATAAAATAGATACCTAAAGTTGACACGACTTCTCGACTTAGATACCTCAAGTAAGCCTTGTACCTTTTAAACACACATAGTAGGACGGACTGTGTCAGTTTGTCACGACCCGAGCCGAGGCCCTAGTCGTGACGGATATTCCGAACCATGAAGACCCGGGCACCCTTCTATATTTGGTAATCATGTACAATATTCATTTAATAAAGAAAAGATGTGGAAATATAAGTCATTGCGGAATCATGGTCATGTCCTAAGTTACTAATATCAATACAAGGGAATCCCTCAACATCTAAACATCATCTATTTTCAGTCTGCAAAATCTCTGCTACAAAAGAAATTAACAAACTGTTTAAAGCTGGGACAAAGCCTCCAGTGGACCTAAACTAAAGTAAGTAACAAGTATCTGGAAAGAAACAGGCCTTTCGGAACAAAGAAGGCTTACCAACTGCACACTTCTGTTTGAATATCAATGATAATCATATAAGTAAAAATACATGGGCATACCTTTAAAAACTTCAAATAATTCTTGACACAATAACCCACTCTTTATTATTCTTTTGAGTTAGATGGTACACCCTACAATCTGTAATTTCACGGGCTATATGGAATCCGCCCTTGACTAGGCGTCCAAGCCCCCAATCCAAGTTTGCCGCAAGGATTGGAGTATCCATCAGGGGGACACACAAGATCACGAAGCAGGGTGCAAAAATCCCCAAATTTAAGTCTACATGTCGGGGTTGGGCACAAGATCAAAAAGCAGGGCTCCTAACCATAGTCCCGATTTGGGACGACGTAATTCAAGGTACACAAGATCACAAAGCATGGTACCAAAACCCCGTGTCGGCAAATCACGGTTTCCAGCATGGAGTCTTTCAATTCATACTTTCTTCAGGTAACCATCTAACTCTCTTAAGCCCAACTTTTAGTTCTTTTAAAACAAACATGCTTCATACTTTCAAAACATTCAATACTTATCTTGGTAAGGGCATATAATGACCAAGTATCGTCATACCCTGACTTGCAAATCATTTACATCACATCATATCAATTTGTAGCTTCATACTTTCAAAACATTCAATACTTATCTTGGTAAGGGCATGTAATCACCAAGTATCGTCATACCCTGACTTGCAAATCATTTACATCACATCATATCAATTTGTAGCCCTTTTCACATATTACCATGTTAATGACCACTCATAGTTTTTATTTAACATCAAGTGAGGGAGAGTCATGCAGCAGATTTTCATTTGAATTTACATCAAAACGCTCTCCTTTCAATAATACAATCATAAGGTGATCATGTTGTGTTTACTTTGTTCAAAATTCATGGGAATTGTTAATTTTGACACAATAAACGTTCAGCATAACACCCCTCAACATGTTATAAAAGTACCAATCCATGATCATTAAACAAGTATTCACCCATTTGGTTTTTCCGTCGAGAAAATTTATGCCTTTAAACAACCCATAACAACATAAATCAAAAATATCATGATAAAAGAGGAGGTTTTGATCATTAATGCTCTCATTCAAACTTTCATTACACCTCAAAAGCATAGATATATAGTTATATTCGAAATTCATGATAGAAGGTTCAAAACAACATACAATTTCTTCAAAACAACTCCATGACATAAGCTTTTCAAAACAATTCCAAAACCCTTTCTCTATAAACATGATTGGGGATCTTTAATATAATTTAAAACAATAGGAAAATTTTGCCCATGATGTTGAGAGAAGTCCCACATACCTTAGATTATAAAATTTGAAAGATGAAACTTGGATCTTGATCCGTTTCTTGAAATTCTTGATCTTAGGGATGACTTCTTGATCTTTGGGGGATGAGTTAGGGTTTTGATTTTGAGAGAAAATTGAATAAATGGGTCATTGATGCTTCTTGGGGCTGAAATTTTATGTTATGGATGGAATTTGGATGAGGAAAAGTGACCAAAATACCTCTAGACTCATTAGAAACTGATTTAGCGTGTGAAACAGTTTCGTAACACACTGGCCGACGCGTCACGTCGATATCGCGTCGGCTTACTGCCTCACACTGAAAATGCCATAATTTTTCGCTCGGTTATCAGATTTTGGATAAATTGGTATCGTTGGAAAGTTAATTCAATTATCTACAATTTGATGGGTCTTGATGTGTATCGAAAGTTATACATGTTCAAAGTAGACCCTTGTAAAATCGAATATCAAACTTTGGATGAATGAAAGATTTTAGCTCAACTTTGCTCTAAGTGATTTCTATGAACACTTTTCACCTCATAATCACTTCATACACTAGGAGAAAGATCATGACACATGAATTTAAATATAAATCATGGAATTAGAATTTACACACGTAGGAACGACGATCCGATTTTTACCTCGAAAATACGGGGCGTTACACATTTTGTCACTTTATGTTGATATGACAAAGAGAGTATTTCGGTTTCAATTTACTTGTCGAATACAAGAAATCAAGAGAATTTTATTATATATATTTTTTTTTACCGTTAATAATATCTAGCTACATAAAATTGTAATTGTCAAATTTAAAGTTTTAAAATATCATTAATAAAGCCAGTTTAGTAAAATACAACTTTAATCAGAATTTTCTTATTAAGTAGTGAGCAAGGTTAAGAGGGGTACAACCATTAGAGTTGGCATGGTGGTTCAGTGCTATGTCCCTTAAGTAAGAGGTCGGGGTTTCAATCCTCGCCTCTAGCGAATGGAGAATCTCTATGGTATTTTTTTTTTCTTGGTAACGTTGAAGCTTTGATTAGTTTCATCAAATAATGGAGTCATCTAGTGCCAATCAAATTCATGTGTCCCCCCAATTTTGTAATGCTATAAGAAGTACTCTTCCGGGTTCAGTCAATATTTCAGGTAACAATTTTAACTTAGAAATTGATCTACTTGTCAAGTTTGCTTATGCTTGCACTTCTGTTGACAACATTATCGAAGAGTATCCCTTTCACACTAAGAAGTGGTATGGTAAGTACAATTCATTATCATGGGATATTGTTAACACAGTACTGCTTTCGGAAACTAATTTTCCTTGTCTATTAGAAAGGGTTAAGTGGGATGGTCTTGAGAAAATTTTGGAGAACAAAGATGATTTAATCAAACAAATTTTGGAGTTTGCTCGTACCATACAGAACGTTACACCTCCTTTGCAACATGATGATACAGCTTATGTGAGCCTGATAATTGTTCAGAAAGTTTGTGCATCTCCTCAAGAATTTGAACTTACCAAAGCCGGAATTGTTAAAAAACAATATGATGAGATTGGAGTAATAGTTTGGAGAGATACTTATGAAGTAATCAAGGATTTGGGACAATTACACGAACCATCTTTGTATGAAAACTTACAATGGATTGAAGCCTTAGAAGGTTATATAAAAGATGGTGTGAGGAACAAAATAGATTTTTGGAGGATCTACTTTGATGAGAATTATGAAAGGGAACTAGTACAGACTTTAACTGAGCGAGCTAGGAGAGAATTCATGTCACTACCTGCAATAAGATCAATAATGCAGTGTTTACAGAAAATAAATAATCTTCCAGAAGACGAATCGACGGACGATTGCGTGATATGCAAGGAGAGTTACTCACCTGGTTCAGAACCATACAACATGCCTTGCAGCCACAGTTTCCAATATGATTGCATCAAGACTTGGCTTCTTAAAAACACAAATTGTCCTATGTGTCGTTACAAGTTGCCACCAATGGAGTCGAAATAGAAGTGACCTCTTTCTAGTCAAATGTATTTTAAGATAAGTTGTGTCAAAAATTCATCTTTTCTTATGGCAAAACAGATCTAGTTATTGAATTTATTAATAGAATCTTGGCACCTTCCAACACTCTCTTTTCCTATGGAAAAACGTCATATTTAGCTTCATGATACTTGTATGCACAATGCACAAGTATGACATTATACTTATGTATATCACTTTGGATGAAATTTGACATACAAGATTAAAGAAGCAGAGCAGTCTGCAATTCAATTTAACAGAGAACAAATACACATCTTAGTCTACAAGAAATCAATCATTAGAAATAGTCTAATAAACAAGACAATTCTAGATTTTTTATATTGACATATCTTTGATTTAAGATCATAAGATTCAAAAGTATTCTAGATTTTAGGCCTAATATCAAGTACCAATTGGGTCTAGACTTGCGATCTAGGTGTTGGAGTCAATCGATGACATGTCACTTACCTAGTTTAATTTTTTACTTATGTCACTTTTCAATTTTTTACTTATAATAATTCAAGATGAATTTTATTTTACTTAAACTAACTGACCTAAGTCATACCTGATTTTTCTTTTTTGGTAAATTATCTATCTATATGATCTAATTATTATTAACAAATATTAACATTAATGAATCTAGATGGATCTTTTACTTTTAAGTAAATTGAGTAAATGAAACCTGCCAAAATATAGAGTATATCAACCTGTAGGCTGTCATTGTAATAAATAGAGTACCATATTTGGTAGTTTAGTTGACAAGTATTTTTGGTAATATGAATCCGAAAACGAAAAGGACAAGTATAAAAGAAAGACTATCAAATCATAATCCTACACAAAAACTGAAAATCAACCCTAAGGAAACTCAGTTTTCATTACCAGCATTTGAGCTAATTTGATTAATTTCATCAAATGGAGGCATACACTGCCAGTGAAATATATGTGTTCCCACAAATTTGTAATGCTAAAAGAAGCCCTCCTGGTCCAGCCATTTCAGGTAATAATTTTAACATGGAGATTAGTCTACTTGCCAAGCATGTTCACACTTGTGGTGACAACATTGTCCAAGAGTGCCACTTTGAGAATAGGTGCTGTTATAAATACAAGTCATTATCATGGGATATTGTTGACAGAGAGCTTTCAGCATCTGATTTTCCTTATCCATTAGAAAATGTTAAGTGGAATGGTGCTGACAGAATTTTGGAGAACAAAGATGACCTGATCCAACAAATCTTGGAGTTTGCTCGTGCGCTGCAGAACGTTACACCTCCTTTTCAAGATGATGATACAGTTTGCGTGGGTCTCATATTTGTTAAACATGTTGAGTATGTATATCCTCAAGAATTTGAACGTACCAATGCGAGAATTATTGCAAAATATTATGAAAACATTGAAGAAATGCTTTGGGGAAAAGTTCGTAATGAAATCAAGGGATTGGGACACGGATCATCGTTGTATGAAGAATTTCAGCGGCTACCATGTTGCGTAGAAAAAATTGTGAGGGAGACAACTCATTGGAGTATGGGTTTCGATGAGAGTTACGAAATGGTACTAACACAATCTTTAACTGAGGGAGCTAGGAGGGAATTCATGTCACTGCCTGCAGTAAGGTCAATAATGCAATATGTACGGAGAGTACATCTTTCAGAAAACGAATTGAAGAACAAGTGTCCGATATGCATGGATAGCTACTCACCTGGTTCAGAAGCATACAACATACCTTGCAACCACAATTTCCATTTTGGCTGCATTGAAACTTGGCTTCTTAAAAATCCAAGTTGTCCGATGTGTCGTTACAAGTTGTCACCAATGGAGATGAAATAGAAGTGTTCTCTCTTGTATAATTTATTTTAAGACAAGTTTTGTCTTAAATGTATCTTTGCTTCTAGCACAACGATTCTAGTTATTGAACTTATTAATAAGATAAGATCTTGGCAACCTGCCAACAGTTTCTCTTTTCCTATAGAAAAACATCATATTTAGCTTCAGCCTTCAAGATACTCGTATACCAGTGCATGAATGCAGTTGCGGAGCCAGGAATTTGATGAAGGGCGTGCACATTTTATTCTCAACTACGTTAAGAGTGTGCAAAATTAAATATACACTCATGATGGTTAATATTTAACCTCTATATATTCACCACATAATTTTCTAGCGAAGGGTGTGCATCTGACCACCCTTCGCTAAAGGTGGCTCCGCCCATGCATGATTGTAAGATTTTTGTATGCTGGGATGATTTCTCATCACATTAACAAAAGGCAGGCCTTGAACTTTTTTATTTTTTCCGTATTTACACCTCAATTAAGTCATATACCAATTGAATTCTTTTATCATTCACAAAACGTGTCAATTAAGCACAAATCACACAATTCCATTTTCCACCAAAACAACACCGAACAATCATTAGAGGAAGAAAGAAATCCCTTGCTTTTAAGAAATTAAGCTCTATGATAGCATCAAGAATTGCAGTGTTAGTGTCCAAATTGCAATGTTGATGTCTTAATTTTTCGACAAAAATTTCGCCGAAAAATCCATCCCAACACAACCAACCACCCCCAACACCACTAAACCACCACCAAAACATCCACAATAGCCTCTACCTCGTTTTTCGACGAGCTGCCGACGGAACCAACTTCAAACCACCATCTACTTCATCGGAAAACAATTATTTTTTCTATTTTTACACATCCCGCCATCAATTTTGTATGTTGAGTTTTTTCACAAAAATTCAATCTTAATGTTGAAAACTTTACCCTCAACTGATTAGGAAAAAAAAAAAAGATACAGTAAATTATGACTTCTCACTTTCTTAGAGAAAAGTGTATGTCTATCCATGTATTTTGCCTTAACAAACTACTCTCTTTCTTCTAAAATAAATAAATTGTTGAACTATTTTTTAATGTCCAAAATAAAGTAATTGTTCATTCTTCAAAAACATGTTTTAAGTACTTCGCATTTCCTAAAAGAGTAATTTAAGAACAATTAAAAAAGTAATAGTGGAAAGTAACTTATAATTTATATCCTAAAAAAAATTCTTGCGGGGTGTATCATACCTCCAACAATTCAATTATTTTGGAATAGAAGGAGTACTACTTTATGAGAACTTGGAAAAAATGGGTGCTTTCGTACAGCATAAGCTTTATACTTATGTACATTACTTTGTATCCCGGGAGCACAAGATTATAGAAGCAGAGCACTGTCTGCGATTCAATATAACCGAGCACAAATACACATTATAGTCCATAGTACCAACATATGGGGCTGTTGTACCCTTAACCAGAGGTCGATGATTTAATCCTGGATATGGAGAAAACTCTGTTGGGAGTGCTGCCACCTTAATGGGCCCTGCAACGCGCAATCCGCATTAGTCAGGGCTCCAATGCGGGCACCGGATACTGAATGGGAAATTAAAAAAAAAAATCAATCAGAATAGTACTCTAAACATCATATTTGAACTATTCCGGAAACCCAAGATCATACGCTAAGGTTCCAAGAAGCAATTCTTTTCTCAGAGCAGTAAATCAAAAACCCCAACATTTCATCAATGCCATCCGTCGCTTATCTAATAGTATTTGAAAGGATGAAAAAGCCGATACAGAAATAGTCATTGAAATGTTTAGCAACTTCTGTGACTACGGTAGAAGACCTTCAACCACTCTCAACTTTTTAAAGTACTCAAGCAGTACGAGAAAAAATTACATAAGGAAATTGTCTAGCATCATACAAAGAACAAAAACCCCTCAAGTCCAAGAAAGAACCACGAATAAAGGTTCTCATTTTGATTTCTTTCCCTGCTTCTTTTTAATCACTTCATCAATGTACATAATGCCTTTGCCTTTGTAAACTTCAGGAGGCTTACAACTCCTTACAGAAGCAGCAAACTGATGTACCCTATACTTGTCAATCCCAGTGCAGCAAACCACATTCGGTTTGAAGCAGAAGACACGAACGGCAGGGGGCACGGTCAGTTCAACCTCATGGCTGTAACCCAGCTTAAGGTACAAGAGACGACCTTCAGATTCTGCTCTAGCCTTGAAACCGACTCCAACAATCTTGAGAAAGCGGAAGAATTTAGCTTCCATTGGATGACTTCAATCAATCAGCTGAAATAGGAGATCACATTACAAAAGCTATATCAGTAGGCCAAACAAGAAAAAGACCTAGTAATACAACAGAACAGTTCTTCTTCCACTTTGGGAGACGAGCATCCCAAGTATTAATTAGATATTTAGGGCATCAACATTATGTTTGTGACTAATACTAGGTCAAAACAACTACAACAGTTGTGTAGGAAATGCAATGACACTTTGCGGCCGAAAATGTGATCAGTCTCTGCTTACAAAGGAAAAATGTTGAGGAATGGAAGGCAACTAAAGTGATTTTCCTATTTAATCCAAAGAAAAGGGGAGTTTATTTTCAAGGAGTAGGGTTGAAGAAAGTGGGAACAAGCAGAGGATTCCTCGGATGCAGATACGTAATCTGAAAATTAACTCCTTCAGTTAATTAAAAAACTCAAAAGATGAGCAACGACAACCATTCCTAAACCTTCTCAAGATGCAAAAATGATCTTTAGGTAGATTAAGCTGATTCTCAATATGTATTTTGGCTTTGGCAAACTTATTAGAAGTATGAAAAAAATAACTTTCACCGCTTTCCCCAGGCGTAGTGATGAGTTGATGAGTGGAGCAAGAACTTATCCAATTACTACTAGTTAGGATGTTATACCACACATTCAATTCAGAAGCATAACATTCAAATAAATCCATTATGGAATTTCATCGAGCAGCTTTCAGGCATATGATAATCTCCTGAAGACTTCTCTACAGAGCAACCATTAACACTCACCAAAATAGTTAGAAATTGTCAACTGAATACTACAAAATGAAGAAATATTTCAAAAAACCAATTACATTCGCCAGAAAACTAGAAAAGGAGCCAACCGAGAATGGATTTCCATGTCGAAAATAACACTCTCATTTCAGAAACATCACACTAAAATGCATTCATAGAGGAATTTCATCGAACACTCATATGTATGACAATCTTCAGCAAAAGGTTGTCTGCATAATAAAAGATAAAAACTCAAGAAAAGAGTGAAATTCGAAAAAGGAGAAACTTATGAGAAGGATAGCATACCAGGCTTGCTCTGACGGTACCGCAGATAACCTAAAGTCCACCGGAGGATCCGCAGTTCGCCGGCCAGTGGAGATCCGCGAGCATTAACAAAATGAAACTATTTGGGCCTACACTATTTGGAAAGAATAACTGGGCCTATGATATCAAAAGCCCACTTAGAAAATAAAGCAGATGAATGTTTGTGGGGAGAAGAATAATGAAGAGATTGTCAAACGTAAATTAATTGCTTTGTGTAGTTGGGGTCAAGATAGGTAACTAATTTTAACCGTTGCACATTGTTTCCACTTGTTTGGTTAATATAAATAGTAATTGTACAAGTAGTACTCCCTCCTTCTCATTCTATGTGACACCATTTGACTTAACACGATATTTAAGAAAAAAGAAAAATTTTGAAACTTTTGATCTAAAATAATATACTTAGATATTTGTATGACTGTAAACAACATAGTACTATTTATAATATCATGACGTTCTTGCTAGGACGGACCGAAAGGAAAGGGGTACACATTTTGATGGACGAGGGAGAATAAACTATAGCTTATAAGGATAGCGTCCAGAGTGATGTTTTGAGTAGTAAAGGTTTTAACAATGTGTAAGTAATGATTGAAACAAGTTACCAGGTAATAATTCTTTTAATTTTTTAGAAAGTCTATGAGATCAAAGTTTGGTTACTTAAAAAGAGATATAACTTTCGACTTCTTTCAACAAAATAAAGTCATTTTCCATTTTGATGAAGATTCTTGGAGAAAATATATTTCAAAATCCAAAAATAAACAAAAGCTGATAGGTAATTTCATCTAAACAAACTTTTATGATACAAATACAAAGGTACATTCCGTGGAAAGAGGGTATCTTTCAAAAAAAATTGCTTCTTCATGAAATATTTAATCTTATTGAATCATTTTCCAACGTCGAATGAGTACAAGAGTGTGTGGCATGCTTTTAATTAAACAGTAACCAGTAATATAGGTATAAGGACAATGATTTAGTGTATAGCGATGTCTTGGTATTAAAGATTTGCTATTTTAAAGGCTATATATTCTTTAGAGGAAGTGAAGTGACATAGGGTAAATAATCACGCACATGATATTGACGTCAAATTAAACAATTTAATCTTAATAGTAGAGTATTAAAGCGATAAACATATGTTTACCAGGTAAATGTCTTCCATTCATTGATATTTGCAAAAAAGAATAAATGCCGAAATCTGGATGGAAGCCAATACTTGCTTTCCTTTGGCATGTTTCGAAATCTTCAGTTCAGAAAGACAACTTCATAAACTCAAAAATCTAGCGAGAGTAATATAGAATCAAGTGCAAAGAGTGAATTTTAAGAGATGTGATCACAACGATATTCATTTGTGGAATAATTCCAGTAGCTAGAGTGCTTCTTGAATAAGCTTTTCAGTGAGACTTCTTGGGAGTCCCATGACACTGTCAGCAGTTCCAATCTGCAAAGTATTGGGAAGTAACGGTATAAACAAAGATCAGTGACAAGCAGTTCCAAGCAGCAAAGATAGGGGGTGGGGGAGAGATACGAACCAGAGTGTCAACGAAGGGCAACGTCAGTGGATGTTCAAGCATTAACCCACCAGCAACATTAAGTATTATTCCCTCCTCAATCTACACAATTGCGCTAATAATTAATGTTGCGGGTAAAGAACGTTCCTTATGTAAGGACGCTGTCATACTTACCAGGCTATCAATCACCTCATCAGGTATGTCATGGAAATATACCTGCAATTAAGCAGCAGAACAGAATGCTCCATGTCAAACAATCACAGTTGTTCATTGTGTAATACTCCACATTACACAATTGCACCATAGGTAAGTCAAAAAGAGGGTTTTCGAGCGAAATCATGTTGCATCACACCATCAAGAAAGAACCAATACATAACTCTCAAAAAAGGAGGGCTTGTAGAAGGTAAAACTATCTAACTGATAATCCGGGAGCTATGAGGCGATTGTATTGGTATTCCAATAAGCAGATGAAAGAAAGAAGTATTCTGGGCATCCTTACATACTGGAAAGTTCAGTAAAAGGAAGAGTAGGGAAGCAAATTCATGGGTGGAGAGAGTAATCTTAATGGGCTGTAATAAACCAGATTCCATCAACATTAACTCTCTTTCTGGCTTCACAAAAAGCAGCAATACACCAGTTTGCATCAACATTCAGTATTCCAGCCTTCGTTGTCCGAAACAATGAATTTTTGCACGCCCAGTTTGATAGTGGTTGAGAAGTACAACTGTAACAACAACCATTCTGATCGTACTCAACAACATTAAGATGGTTCAAAGATCCTGATAGTGAGGTGATAGCAGATACAATTCTCTATGCAAATCCTAGAGGAGATTTATGCTTTCATACTGATATTACTATTAGGAAATGTTCATGGGTGATGAATAGAATTCAATCTATTCATAGTTTCTCTTCATTAGCGACTCAAACTTGTGCTTGTCTGTTTAGGTAAAGAAGTCAGGTTTAGGTCTCTTTCCACTCATAGATTGATGAACGAACCCCTATGCAACATACAGTTGCCAGCTGGGAAATGCTATGCTATTTGAACTAGCTATAAATCTACAATAGACACAGCAATTACTGGAAATTTCTGGCATCAATGTTATAGCCAGACACCTCGTAATTCATGTATTGTAATGATCCCAATACTCAAAGACCTAGCAGTAAATTTCAAGGATGAATTGATGTCACAATTCACAAAATAGAAACTGCAATGCAATCGCTCCACTAGAATTCCACTTGTAAACTATAGTTGTTTATATTGGCACAAGGAAACTTGGTAAATTCAGCCAATTTAGCTCTTCCTTGCTGCAGTCTAGTTTATCAAAGAATGTGCGGTCTCTTCTATTTAAAGTCTCTCACACGATGGATATAACTGCAGAATAATTCTAGTTTCTAGAGAAATTTTTTTTATCCAGATGGGGTTCAATAAGCTCAAAGTCACTGGCTGGGTTAAGCATGCATTTATTCAAATATCTACAATTAGATTCCTGACATATCTCCAAAATGGCACATATCCTTAATCCTCACTTGCATATCACATACACTTATGCATCAGATGCAGTTAAGCCTATGTCACATTGATATATATCAACTCAAGCAAGAATGTACTATACAAATGCATGGTTTTATTTCAATAGTCTCCAGAATGTAGGAATTACTTTAAATGGAGTAAAAGATATACCTCTGACCTTTCCCAAGCTCCTTTTCTTATCCCCTTTGTGAGGTTGGTCACTACAACAGATCCCACTACCGTGGCTTGACCACCAGAATAGCCTGCAATTTTTGTAATAACATATTAACGATGCCAGTAAAGAAAGAGAGCAATCTGACCAGTTGAGATGCTAGATGAAACTGTCAACCATAAATATAAACATACTTTTAATGAAATGGCGCGCTTCTTCCTTACTTGATGGCTTTTCTCTAATAATCCCATCGTACACCGCCACCTCGATACCAATAGATGTAGGTAAGATATAGCCAAAAAGATCTAGTCTTCATCCAAGAGAAAAATCATTAGAAGGCTCAAGCACTCTACAACAACAACAACATACCCAGTATATTCCCACAAAGTGGGGTCTGGGGGTAAAGTATACGCAGTCCATACCACTACCTTAGATGAATTTGAAGGCTCAAGCACTCTAATTTTTGCAATATGCTATTTAATTAAGATTGTCAAATCATCGAGCAAGTCTGGAGTGTCAAATTTCAAATGAATCTTGAGAGCAAAACAAAAGACTAGAAAATGAGTTAACGACACAATAGGTGTCAAGCTAATATGCCATTACAATGTAGGCCAGCTGTTAGCAGTATTTGTCTAACGAATGAACTTACATCAAGCTAATTTCAACACTTTCTCCAGACTTCTCTATGCAAAGTTAGTAGCTAAAATTTTGTACTTTTATTTTTCAATTATAGCTAAATATGCCTATATCTCCAACTAATGTTGCAATAAATGAAAAAAAGGCATTAAATGGTTTCTGATGAGCCCTCTCAATCAGAGAAATAACTCTGAATGTCTTAGTATTGAACTACATGACTTTAACAAGGCAATAACACTTGAAATATTCCAATGGGGAGAAGTAAACATACTGTGTCTGCAGTGATTAACAGAGTGGGATGAGCACTTTCCTCCAAATGATCAGTTGTTTTGAGCCTCGACATAATAGCATCTGCCTAAGAAGAATAGACCAAGTCATAAGATTTTCTCTTGAAGAGCTGGAACTCATATCACTGTATTGTATATTACTCCCTCCTGTCTTAATTTATAAGGCACACTAGAGTGTCATGGGAACGTAAGGAAAGGAAATGAGTTGATTATAGTGAGAACAAACTATTCGATCAGTCAAATATCAAGAGAAGAGAAGTACCCATTTATAGATAGTCCCTATAACACAATTCACTGATGAGCAGAATAATTGGATAGTTGGGGAAAAAAAGATGCCAACAGAATGCTCAATTGTAAAATCTCATCCAATGACTTTTTTATATCATATGCAACACAATTATCAACAGAACTCCTCACATAACTGCGATAACAATATCCTGCCGCATACACTACAAAGATCATTGTTTCAAGAGACTCGGATAAAATAAACTTGATCAAAGTACCAATCTAATTCTAGCTAAACTATTAGTTTTGGCGAACTTCTATATACCAACATGAAAAATGTCTTCAGGAAAATTGCAAAAGACGCACATAATAACCGCTGTTTCCTTTACTTAGACTAAAGATGCAAGAGTTGAAATTCAATACGTAATATAAAAGAGGTAGTATTAGTATACCTTTGCCTCTGCTAGAGCTACCACTAATTCCTCTGCGTTATCCTTCCTAATGCTCTTCTCATCAATGTCTGCACTCTAGTCCACAAAAATAATTTGAATATAAGTCAAAATTAACCAGAAAAGATACCATTTTTCGCGGAGAAGAAAACCTAGCCAGCCCAGGTCCAAAACCTACTGGCTAGAAAATAAGATTGGACGGTACGTACCATAACTGTAAATTCAAAACCCATGTCAGCTAGAATTTTGCGACGTGCCATGGAGGACGAACCCAGGATTATCTTTCAACATATGCAACCATTAGTAATTCATTTCTACATTCAGTATATTCAAAACATTAACTTTGTAATAAGAACAAAGCATTGCTTAAGATATACTAAAAAAAATGAGCGCAGTTCGTCAGTAGGTGAAAACACAAACCTTGAAGGACAAGTTCTTGGGAGCCATTTGTGTGGCCGTGGCTCCTCTTTGTCACCTGTGCAACGATTAGCTTTGGAGTTTGGAGATATATATATATATATATATACTGAAGAAGCAAAAGAAAATGAGTGGTTTTTAAGGCGGGGACGTCTAAGCAGTTCTTTTTTCCGCGTAGTGGCGCGTAGATAGAAAATAAGATTTGCTTGGTACAAATTTGCAAGCACCACTGCCATGGGGCAAAATAATTTAATTAAAAAAAATATAAATTCCGAACTTTTTTGAAGCTATATATTTCCTATCCCAACTCGTGTTATGATGTAATTAATTTGTCCATAGTTTAATTTCTTTTCAGAAGGTGGGTCTTTTGGTATTATAAAACCTTGCATTTTAGTTTGTTCTTCGACTTAAGTTCTCTGAATACAATAATGGGTACTTGAAATTGGTTTTGCCAGAAAAGAAAATGATTTGGACACTTTTTCGGAGAAGTTACTGTTTCTGGCTTTTCTATAATTTGACCTATCAAATTATGCACGGCAAGGTGAGAGAGTGATCCCCATATCAGACAAAATAAGTGTGATACTTCGAGAATGTGAAGAGGTGCGTGAATATGCCAATGAGGTGTAAGAGGCTATCTCTAACAAGAGTTGGGAGAGGTAGAGGCAAGCTGGAGAGAACCTGGGGAGAAGTGATTAGACATAATATAACCCTGTACTATATGAAAGAGTGGAGATAAGAATTACACTAGAAGATTAGTAGGTAACTGAGTGTTGTCGCACTTTGTGTGAGAGAGACAGGGGCATAACCTCCTCTACGCTTCTCCTTGTTAGTAGTATAGGCATCTCATTGTTAATTACATGTTGCTTTGTTAGCTTTGTGTATTGCTATTTTGCCTCTCTCTCTACTTCTTCGGAGGTAGCGGTATGCCCCACTAGGTGGAAATACATTGGGTCTGTTGTTGTGTATTGCTATTTTATCGTCATATTTTCTTGCTACATGCTTCGAATTTTGTTCGTGTCTGTCGAAGCAAGTACTTGCAAGAACTAGTCTTTCGAAAACAATCCTTCTGCCACACAGAAATAGAGGTTAAATTTGTATACATACTACACTCTCTAGACCCCATTAGTGAGCATATGTTTACTGTTCAAGCAAGAGAATTAACATTGATAAAGCAATAGTGCATTTTTTTGATAATGTAACATAAGAAAGTGCTATAAGAATAAGATTGTCAATGCACAAATTTCACTGTCTAGTCCTTTTAAACTTCTGAACTCGCTTGTGTATAACTAATTTGCATCAGCTAGAAACTAATGCTTGCATTAGTTATATATAGGGTAAAAAAGTATATCAAACAAGGTACTACTAATACATTAAACTAATGCATGCATTAACATTCCAATACACTCTACCAAACGACTCCTTAGTTTCTAGCTGATGCAACACTCATTGGCGCAGGCATCACCTTTGCTTTAGAGTGTACATCATCGTTATTATGGGAGGCCACATTGTCAAAGCCCCAAAACTTAGCAGTCTTAACATCTTCTAGAGCCATCAATCTGGAAAATTCTTCATGATCGTAATTCAATGTGGCTTTTCCCCCAAACTCACTTGGAAGATTCTCAGTATCGAAAAAAGTCTTCATCAACTCCATACTATCTTTGTTATTCGGATACACAAACTTGATCTTCTCAGATGTTTTCACATCAATAAAATATTTCACTACCTGCACAAGAACAAAGAAATTTGTGATTGATCAAGTTTATAAAAAAAATAAAGGAGTCCTTGTTTAAAGTGCTCAAGGAAGAGTTTTACCTTCCAAAATGCCTCGAAAAATCTAGCTGGACTATAAAGAACAACTAAAGCAAGCCTCTCTGGATAGTGATTCTGCAAAATGTAGATAATATCTCTTGCAGTTTTAATGGAAATGTTGGTGTTTAATGACCACCCATTGAAGTCAATCAACCAAGACATTTGTTCTTCGCCTTCCGGCAGGTTAAGGCTAGCATTCTCCATCAGATAGACTAGATGACGAATGTTACCTTCTGGAGATGCTGTGTTCTGTCATCCATGAAACACAACAATTTGGATACTGATAACTTGAAATATATGGATAGGATTTTAATTAAAGGCAAAGAAAACAAGACTAACCTGTCTCCCAGGCCTCATTATAAGTACGGTCCTGCCAAGTCGGTCATGAAAATTGGCCTTAGAAACTTTGCCAGTTTCACCTTCATGTGCCACTTCATGCTGATAAATTGCGAGATCATTAATTTAGAATCATCGATCTTCCAACATTACACCGAGTGACATACATATAAAGTTGCTCTAGTAACACTTGTGCGATACCAACCATATCTAACCTCTAAGCTGCAGTATGATTTGCACTAATGATAACAATAAATTAAAATTCACCAGTATTCTAACAACTATCTAACACTTTCTGGTGTTCTAATAGAAAGTGACCAAGAAAAGTTCAAACCTTCAATAAATCAACATTATGATCTACAATGAGGATGAAAGTATTGACTTTTAGATGGCTAACTGCGACCTTGCATATTTTGGGCGATTAACTTGAGAGTACAAATTTAGTCTAGAGTATAGAGATGGAAAAGGTCAAAGAACAATCACCCAACGAATTTCTTCAGGCTTATAGGTGGATCTCCACTTGAGTGTCTCTTTGAGCATTTTCTTTGCCTTGTCAAGGTTCCAATTTCGAGCTTCTAAGTATCGCCTCAGACACGCATCAGTACAGAACTTTAAGCTTCGCCCAGATAGAGGTCCAAGAGCTGCCCTTAACTCGTTAACCTGGTTTGGCAAAGAAAACTAGTTCACAAGTACTCATCACTAACTTAGTGAGTTCAATAGTCCTGACAATTCTGTGTGAGTAGAGCATTTGCCTAGTGTTAGACCAGTGGTCAGTCTAGTTAATTCTCTATAAGCAGCAGTTGTGGGGTATTTCCACTTAACAATATGTGGATATTTTGTGAGAATAAAACTTGATCAAACTGTCACCTTTGCATCACGGCTAGCAGGATCATCAGCCTGATTCGTCTGAGACTGCTTTCCACGAAACATGGTTTCTTTTTAGTTGTTACAAGTGACTCTGCTTCATCATTAAGACAAACACTCATCTTAAATTTAGGCTTCAGGTAACGTAAGCCAGATCAGGCCAACTGGGAAAAAGCAAAAAAAAAAAAAAAAAAGAAGAGATGAGAATGACTTCAAGAACGAAATGGTAACCTTTTACCTTTCTTGGGAGATAATTAGGAAGATGCAGAAAGATTTGGACTTAAGCTTTCCTAAAAGAGATGGGCATATAGACAGAGGCATGTGATTCCCTGGATCCTTCTCTATGCACAAATAATAGCAATTGGTTCTTGTAGTAATAGCAAGTAAAAGTAGATAACCCCACTCCTAGTTGTGGAGAAATCACGCCAAGTTGGTGATCATTCACTGTAACATTGATAAAAGTGGGAACAGCCGAACAATGGAATTTTCACACGCTTGAAGTCTTCTCTTTTGGACACCATTATGCAATAATACCCAACTTTGTTACCTTTCAAAACAAATGTGTACAAATTTGGGTAGGCCTAACAAACACACTGACGGTAAAAACAAACTGCTGACCAAGAAATGTTGCATGATTCAACCCAAAATTTCAGTTTATCTTTCAAACATCTTGCCCTTCTAGAACAGGTGCAATTAGTAGTTCCTTGTGATATAGGTGGCATTTAGAAGCTTCCAAATTTAGGTAATGAATTTAATACTCAGGGGGTCAAGTAAACTTGATTTGACTAGTTAATTCTCTCCCCTCCTCTCCTCCTCCCTTTTGGTACGACTGGAGGATCCATATATTATAAATATATATATATTCCTAGGAAACGCAGCACTTCCCTACTTGATTCCATGTAGTATAAAACATTTTTTTTTAATTTCAATTTCAGTCACAACACAAATAACGGGTCTTCATAAAAGAAACAACACAGACACAAGTCAGCATAGAAACATTGTGCCTATGTCAATAAAAAGATAATTAACACAATGCTGCCCATTGAGACGAATCTTTATCATATTTATCCCGTGCCAAACATTACAAACCAAGTTTTGATATGCACACACTAAGAGGAACAAACAAATTTGTACAGGCTTGATTCTCTACGAAAAAATACGCAAAGCTTTACACTAATCTATGATATATAAAATCCTAAATGTGCAACTGCAGTGACACCTCGAGAGAGATGATGCACGAGTGCCCCTACTCCTTCAACTTCCCTCAAGGATCTTGTAGATCACCTCCCTTTCGTTTTTGAGATTTATGGACAAGGCCCTACACCTTTTTCTTTTAAAAAATGAAAAATAATATTATTTACTAAAACGTTAATAGTATTTGAACTTTGAAAAACACCCAGTATCGTATTTTCATCTTTTTTATAATTTGTCCTAATTTTCTTTTGTAAAATAACTTCCTTTGAATAATATATGGTTCGTGTTCAAAAAATATATATTTAAATTTAAATATTTATTATAAAAATATTATCAAACACAACTTGAACTTTTAAGTTTAAATTATCAATACTTGATTCGTGTTCAAAAAATATATATTTAAATTTAAATATTTATTATAAAAATATTATCAAACACAACTTGAACTTTTAAGTTTAAATTATCAATACTTGATTCCAGTGAGAACTTTTTAAATAAACACCCTGAACGACCAATGATCTTTCTCATCTGTGCAATATATAATCTCAAGAGACACTCCTAATTGGAGGTAATACTGCTGAAATGTGGTCTTGAATCTTAACCTCCTCTCCATGGATGAGATTAGTGATCGGTTCCAAGCCAGACTGTTTGGTCGAAATCCTGAATCCTATTTTCAATAAACTCACTGAAACTTATTGAAGTGAATTAATATTCTTACCCTTACCTCCCCAATTTAAACCATTTACCATGATACTAAATCTATAGAAATTCGGCCAACACAACCAATCTCACGGAGTCATTTTGATCTTTCCGATATATATTCTCACACTTCTCTCTCAAATCTCTGATAACTCCCGAGATTCTGCCTTGATTCTCTGATATATGTCACGGTGCTGAAAAGTGCATCCAGAACATTCACTTGAAACTGCAGATAACTTTGTATCAAGAAAGGCAGGGGCAAACCCATGCGTAATTTTGGAATACTCCGACACCCACTAAACTCTACATAAATTAAGTATAATTATATAAAAAACACAGAATAAATGATATAATTTATTAAAAAACACTCAGAAAACAAACATATGATTGGATGCAGTAGCTTAAAGATGTGATAAATTTTTTTAAGCACCCACAACCTTGAATTACTGGGTCCACCACTAAAGAAAGGTACTAACGTCTCATGACTAAAGTCCACAAATTTACCAGAGAAGAAAAGAGAACTAGCTCTCAATGGCAAGACACACAGAAGCATAACCCTGAAAAGTAAACAAAAGGTTTTCGCACTCAAATTTTAAGATTCAAGAATATACATCGTGTACCAAAACTGAAATTACATGAATAGAAAGATACCTAAATGTCTCAACCGGATGCTTATAAATTTAACATACAAAGAAAAGGAGAAAGCCAGATCAACGGTGACAGATACAAACTCCAATTAACTTATACCTGAAAAGTTTACAACGGGGACCAAATTCTAAACTTCAAGACATTCACCAAAACTCAAATTACAAGAACATTTTGAATAAAAATTCATTTTGCATAGAAGTACATGCAGAACACTCCCACAACTGGATGTTTGTAGTTTGACCAGCGAAGACGACGAGAAAACCATCTAATGGCAACAGATGCACAAGCATACACCCGAAAAGTGTACAAATGGTCTTCGCCATCGAATCCTCAATTTCAAGATATATATACCATGTACGAAACTCGATCGAACGAACAATGTGGGTAGCTTAAACAGAGCTGGAACGACCTGACCTTGTACCAAACTCGATCAAATGAGCACTTTGCATGGCTTGAACAACCTGACCCGACAGACATTCATGCTTTCGCATACCAGCAGTTCTCCTTTAGAAGGTCCAGCACAAAAGAGAATGCCAAAACTTTGCTACACGAAAAAGCGACCTTCGACTTCTACTTACGCTCAAGTCTACATGACAGTGGATCTGCAAACCATTTGTTACCAGTGGACACCAAATGAAACACCTTGGCCTAGAATCAATCAAGATTCAAGGCCTATACAAAGATGTGGTCATAACCATAAAAAGTTACCCAGAGCATCATACAACATCTGAAAGCATCATCAGGCATATGGCAGAATACATCAATCGCAAACTAATTCGACTTTAGTTACATAATCCTTCAATCCTTAGATGAGAAGTTATCCCATCAGTTTCGTGCCACCCCATAAATGCCAGAGTTGGTTCCGCTAGAGATGCAGAAGAATCACCATAGTTGAATTGTTCTGCCCTATTACCCACTCAAAATAATATACTAGCGCCAAAGTTTTTTTCAGATGAAGCTGTTTGTTTTTTTAAGTTGAACAAACAATATCCCAGCACTTCAGTACGCAAAGCGATTTTGGTTGGTCTTCAAATTTAGAGTTCCCCTTAAACTAAAAATTCGAAAATCTTCGTCGCAAATTGCCTAGCTTCTTATAGTCGCAACTTTATATGATAACCAAGAGCAACGCATCACTCATATAGAGACACTATCGACCAAACATCTGCTGCAATAGAACTCGTATCCGGATTCATAGATCGAAGCATATGTAGACCATAATTTAGTTTTGTCAAAAGTTGAAAACATTGTTAAAGGACCAAGGCTTTTGTTTTGCACATGATTGTTCCTTATGAATCATAATTACGAGCTTATAGTGCATACCTGAGGTCCGCGAGGATGCTACTCGTATTTTGTCCCCAGCATGTTTTACAGAAAAAGATGCTATTTGGGTTATTAGATTTGGAGTTGTTACCACTGATGGAATTCATGTCCTGAACTTGTGAGGACGCATTAATTCATCTTCTATGGCACAAACTATCAATCTTCTAGGGCTCTTCACTGCACAAACTATCAACCATGTGTTAACCCAAATTAAGTTGCCCTCGTTACAACATATATTTAGAACGATCAATAAAACTAGCAATCTCCATTTTATTTTATTTTTTTGCTGTCTTACGCTCATTATAATTAGTTGCAGCAGAGTTCAACCAGAAAAATGCCAACTATCCTGTGTACCTGATGTCGGTGGCCGATTAAGGATGCCCGTTGAAAGATTGTTCATGTGACGATCGACTTAAGCACATATAAGCAGAGCGTAACGTGCAAACAAGAATCAGAAAAGCATAAAACACACACACACCACAAGAGGGGAGAGATCCCGGGGTAAAAAAAATCCCGTGCTATCTCCCCCCCTCAAAACCCGAAAATCCACTTTTTATTAAAGATAGGAACCTGCCATGCAAGCGCACCCGACATGGCAAAGGCCCGAGCAGTAACAGAGTAATTTAAACGGGACATAGACCCCCTGATATTAGGCCTTTTTATGTCCCTATTACATCACATCAATTCCTACGAACAATGCTCTCCACTTCTGAATACATCTTCAACAGACAGCTAATTACAATAGATAAATCCAACCAACAACGCGAACAATTTCAAGTTATCTGCACCCTAGCCATTTGAGCCAATCTTTCCTGCATATATAGACGAAAGAGGATAAGGACTCCGTTTTTCCCAATAATAAGCAAAAGAAATCCATGTTCCATGATACTTACCAGAGGAACTGAAGGCTATATATAAGATAAGATGGTGAACCGACCTACTTGCGTGGCGGCGGACAGAATCCTAGGAGATAAACACAACATGTTTCATTGGCGGTTAAGACAATTGACCATTTATTGTGTGACAAGTGGCGAAATCGACGTGTTCCTCTCCGTATTGGGGGCTTAACCGCTTGCAAATCCAAGCGCAGACCACCTAAACCCATAAAAGCCGTGAATGTAGGCCTACTCTTCTAACAACGCCGCAACAACAAGGCCCAATTATACAAAGCCCAAGACAAAATATAAGGGCACAAAATAAATTCGAGCTTTTCTTTTCTTTTCTATTATCTATTATATAGAAGAGCGGCTTGCGACCGGCTCTTCCAGGATTTTCTTTTTTATCCCATTAGTTATTATATTACATTTTAATTGTTTCGTAATTTATTATATTATTTTTAATTAATTATTATAAATTATTTATACATTAAAATTAATAATATTTTTTATTATATTATCTCTAATTAATTATTATAAGTTATTTACAGAAAATTAATAATATTTAATTTAAAAAATAGATATTTATAACGTTTGTTTCAACTGCTTTGATCGTAATTTTACTATATCATCCCTAATTAATTATTATAAGTCATTTATATATTAAAAAATTAATAATATTTTAGTCGCAAAGTTAAATTACTATATTACCCCCTATCATTTACTATATTATCCTTAATTGCTCCGTAATTTACTATATTATCCCTAATTAATTATTATAAATCATTTATATATTATAATTAATAATATTTTTTATTATATTATCCCTAATTAATTATTATCAATCATTTATATATTAGAATTAAGAATATTTAATTAAAAATAAATATTTATGACGTTTGTTTCAGCTGCTTTAATCTTGATTTTACTACATCATCCCTAAATAATCATTATAAGTCACTTCTGTATTAAAAAATTAATAATATTTAATTAAAAAAATAAATAACATGTTTGCCTACACTGGTTTCGACCAGTGCTTCGTCATTTACTATATTATCCCTAATTGCTCCGTGATTTACTATTTTATCCCTAATAATTATTATAAGTCATTTATATATTAAATTAATATATTTAATTAAAAACTAGAAATTTATGACGTTTGTTTCAATTGCTTTAATCGTGATTTTACTATATCATCCCTAATTAATTATTATAAATCATTTATTTATTAAAAAATTAATAATATTTAATTTAAAATATATGATATGCCTGCCTATATTACCGTTAAGTGCTTCATAATAATTTACTATATTACCCATAATTAATTATTATAAATCATTTATATATTAAAATTAATAATATTTTTTTACTATATTACCCCTAATTAATTATTATAAATCATTTGATTTCGACCACTGCTTCGTCATTTACTATATTACCTTTAATTGCTCCATGATTTATATATTACCTCTAATTAATTATTATAAATTATTTATATATCAAAATTAATAATATTTAATAAAATCAATGTACATCTATATTTATATCTCATTAATATTAAATTTTAATGCTATAAAATATTTATAATGTTGGGCCCTCTAGTAATTATAGAAAAGACAAACTATGTATAATTACTAAAGATTTTGATTTTAGATTTTTGAAATATATAACTAGCTCTTAATATAATCAAGAAAGATATATTTTTCTTTTGTAAATATCTATAATTATCTCTTAATATATTTTTTTTAAAATCTATCGAGATATATTATACATTCAATAAAAATATATTTTTTTCTTGTAAAGAGACATAATTAACTTTACATATATTTTTTCGATTTTAAATTTATCAAAACATAATTAGCTTCTGAATACATTTAACAAAGACTCATAAATAATTAAAATTTTTATAATTACTGAAAATTTGTGTAAATATGATAGGCTAAGATGATATGTTAACGTTTATTTTCCAAATATGTGGGCGTTAGTCAAAGTTGCTCCAAATAAAATTCAGGAATTAACAAATATAGCCATTCGTCTTAGAATTTCAAATTGCATAGATAAAACTTTTTGGTACGGGAAGGAATTTGAGATCATGTCAATTGGCTATTTTTGAATTACAAAAGCTCTACTTATAACTGGAGTTCTACATGTTAATTAAACTCCATGACAGTGGCCAATTTTTTATATATGTGACCGGAAAACGCAATTGTTCGATGTAAGGAGATAGTATCGACACTACATATACTAGCTATTAACTCGTACAGCATTGAACGAAACAAGAAAGATCTTTAGTGAAGAAATCGTCAACTAAAATGCCTTACCAGATTAAACACGAAATTTTGAAAATTTTATTCCATGATTTATTTAGGTCCAGAGGTTCATCCGAACTTCTGCCGAAATTTTCGGACGAAATTTTGAAAATTTTATTCCAACGAAATTTATAAATTCGGACGAAATTTTGAAAATTTTATTCCATGAGTTGGGTAGGTCCAGAGGTTCATCCGAACTTCCTCCGTCAAAAATTTATACTATTTTTATATGATAAAAAAAAAATTTATGTATAAATAATAAAAATTAAACCTCTTCAATTAGTCCGTATATATACTACTAAACCCTCACTAGAAATTTTGAATCCACCCTGCATGAAGCACTACCTCAACATAATTTACACTAAAAATTAAAACATAAAAAAGTTGACTCGTCATGTCAAGTCACCAATAAGGGGAAGCCTTTTATTTTTGTTCAAGCTGCGGTGAGCTGGTTACGAGCCTTCTCCGTCTCCTTCACTTCACTTCCTTGTTTGTTATCATATTCTACACGTATCAAACACATATATGAATCATCTAGTCAACTTGGTGTTAAAAGACTAGAGAAGAGGAAATCAAGGTGAAAAAGGAACAATTTATTAACTTAAAGGATGTGTATGTGTGTGTATATATATATATCATGAAGTGATCAGTGTAGATTTTTACCAGGGTAATTTCCATGGTCGATCTTTTCTTCCTCCTCTTGTTTTCCTCCATAGATCCCTCCAAAACCTTCTTCATCTGACCTAGTTACATATCCTCCTCCAAAGCTGGACATTGCGTCGTCCCTTTAACCCAACATATATAGAGGACGTTATTGTTACAAACCATAAAAGTCGGATTAAGAATTTTCATATAACGCCTAATAACTTAATAAATACTTCTAATGAAAAATGACCCGACTACTTAATTCAACCCATAAGTCAACCATGAGAGCTAATTCATGACATAAAGATTGCCCAAAAGCATGTACGAAAATAAATAATCAATTCATCACTCATCGATGTGGGTATATAGTAGACTAAACATTGAAGTGTTTACAATATAAGATTAATGCCCAATATTAGGTTATGGATTTGGTTCTAATATCAAATGACAAAAGAAAAAAATTTAGACATAGGTCAATTTGCAAAGGTCAGAGATTGTCAAAAATTATCTAGGAAAAACAAATACTCCCAACACCCATTCCATATCAACGTGAGAGAAAAACTCAACATATTTTATACTTTATATATAAAAGTATTTATCAATTGAACCGATTTGCGTTAGAACCTCTACTAACAGATAAATGAACAAAATTAATTAAATCAATAACCAAATAAGTAACACTTACTTAGGTTTGGTTTCGGTTCCAGGATTCTTGGTCTGGTCCATTTTGATATCGTCCTTTTCCCCTGATTCTGTCAAAATAGTTCGCAATTTGATTTTGACCTGAGAAGAATTGGAACAAATGCGGTAGGCCGAAGGATGTGAGAAAACAGCAAGTGGTTGTGCTCTGGTAAATGATTTGAATGCGTTAAGCATACTTATTGATTGTTCAATCATTCAATTTATAGTTGGAAGCGTAGAACAGTTTAGGAGTGGACATATATAGAGGACTAAAGAAGATTAGGTGGTAGGTTTGAATGGACATGTATATTGTTGGTCCTCGTCTAAAGTCTTTAAGTTTCTCGTAGCTTCACACGTTGGTCTTTCTCTGACAGTAAATTCGCTCTAACGGCTTAGCTTTCGCCACACATGTATTGTTTTTCGTCATTGCTTGACACGTTTAGAGTTTACTATCGTCACCACTGCTTTGGATAAGATAAAAATCACGAAGGGGCAAACCCATTGATATCCCCTCAAACTTGTTATGAAAATTCATTTAAATTCATTAATTAAAATTTGTACCTTTTAGGCTCCTAAAATTCTCGAATTTTGAATTAATTGGACTTTTTCTTTACAATCACCTAAAAACTCAAAATGTGTGTTGCACACACACAATGATATGACAAAAAAAGCTAATTAAAAGCTGATACGTACCATTGTGGGTTCAATAACTATTAAAAATTAATTATAAAATTATTTTAAAATAAAAATAAAAAACTGATTATTAAATTTTTTTGATAAAATTAACAAAAAACAAATTATTAAAAAATAACTATAAAATTATTTGAAAAATAAAAATGAAATTATAAAATTTTTTTAAAAAATAAAAATAAAAAATGGAATTGAGGATCCAAATTATTAAAAAATAAGCATAAAATTCTTTAAAAAATAAAAATAAAAAACTGATTATTAAAAAAATATATATAATTTAAAATATATAAAAATAAAAAATTGTATTGAGGATTCAAATTATTAAAAAATAATTATAAAATTATTTAAAAAATAAAAATAAAAATCTGATTATTAAAAAGAAATAATAATTTTTTTAAATGAAAATAAAAAATGGTATTGAGAATCCAAATTATTAAAAAATAACTATAAAATTATTTTAAAAATAAAAAACTAATTATTAAAAAGAAATTACAAAAAAATTTAAAAAGTGAAAATAAAAAATACCCCCCCCCCCACCACCACCACCCCGACGTTCCTCTTCTTCTCCATTAAAGTGAACTTTGGTTCTCCGTGAAGTAAAAAATACACACAAATTTTTTTTTGTTTGAATCTACTTCAAAAATTCAAAAGAGGGTCTAGAAATGGTGATATTAATGGAGAAAAAAAGTGATCTTTATTGTAAAAAATTTCAAGAAATGGTGATACTAGTGGATGAAAAAAAAGTAAATTTTGTTGAAATTTTTCAAGAAATGAGAATAATTATGGATGATTAAAAGAAATTTTTTCATGTGAAGACGCGGGGGTGGGGGTGGGGTTGAAACGATGAAGACGTGGGGTGGGGTGGGATGGGGTGAGGGTGGGATGTTGTGAAGAAGATGACAGGGGGTGGGGTCGTTTTTTAAAAAAAGAATTAAGAAATTATAATAATTATAAAATTATATGAATAAAATAATTTAAATACAAACTTTTTAATTAATATTTTTTGGGGCCTTCATTGTCACTTGGCATATTTCTATTCGTATTTTAGTAAAAAAAATATTTCTCCCGTGCCTCCTGCGAGTGCATTACACGTGATGTGTTATGTAGGCAAAAAATGCCTAATTGATTCAAAGTTCTGGAGGTTTAGAAGTTTAATAAATACAGACCTTAATTAAGGGATTTAAATGAATTTTCGGAAGGAGCTACTGATGGATTTGCCCATTAGGATCCACAACATATTTCGGTTAAACATATAAAATTCTAATAGTGTTTCTACATTTTCCATTCAAATTTTTTTTTTCTAAAAGAGTTGTGCCTCTTTTTATTTATTTGTTAGGTAGGGAATTTAACTGTATAAAATATGTCTTTCTCGGTCCATTAACACATCAATCTTAAGAAGAAAATATTTGAAGTTTTATAACTTATCAAAATAAATATATGTAATTAAAGAATATGATATATTTTATATGATTAAACTTAGTTCTTTAATAAAAGAATGGGTGCATACCCAAAAGAAAGTGTGTAATTAAAATAATTTATTAGTATAGTTGAAGTGTTTCATTGAAGGATAGCTTATTTTGATTGTCTAAATATAACATCTTAATAAGTTAGAGAGGTTGATTCTGTACTATCAACACTAAAAACTACTACCGTATTAACAATAGGGAAAAAGTATCGTTTTCACCCTAAACTATATCTGAAAAGTCGAAGACACACCTAAACTATACTAGTGACTTTCTACACACCTAAATTATAAAAAAGTGATATTTTTTACCTTTTAAATCTGACGTGAAAAAAATATAATTAATTAAATAAAAAATAGCACGTCTACATAAAAAAAAAAATAACGAAAAAAATAATAAAAAATCAAAAACTTCCCTCCCCCATCCCCAAACATCTTCTTCTTCATCACACCCCCACTCCCAAACATCATCTTCTTCATCACCCCCACCCCAAAAATCAAACTCCACCCCAACCAACAAATCTTCTTCATCACCCCCACCTCCAAATAAACAATTTCTTTACACCCCATCCTCCACCTTCATCGAAACATCTTCTCCTTCATCACCCCCACCCCAAAAATCCAACCCCACCCCAACCAATGAATCTTCTTCATCACCCCCAACCCCAAATAAGAAATTTCTTCACACCCCATCCTCCACCTTCATCGAATCAATATCAATTTCATCATGAACAAAATCAAATTGAATTTTCTATCTAAATGAGAAAATTTCAAAAAAATTTATCACACTTCATCAAACACTTGACGAAAATGCCATCTTAATCCCACTGAAGTTTGTACAATTGATTTCTAAAATTATCTATTGAATAATAAATTATGCCATTGGGAGAATTTTGATTTTCAATGTCTTCTTAATCCCACTAGTTGCATTTTGATTTTCAACTTTTTGCTTCTCTCTTTGAATTTCACCTTCTAATTCATTCATCTTCCAATTCAAATATGACAACAATAATGAGATTTTGATGTTTGCTAAAGAGAACAAAAGTATAAAAAAAAAAATTGTAGGTGATGAAGAACATTGTTAAAAGTTGCGCTTGAAGTTCCTTGGTTTGGAAGAATTTCTAGATGATAGTCACTTCACTAATTTGAAATCTGCTTTGGTTGCAGAGAATGTCTTGTACCACTGGGCATTGAAGAATTTGGACATTGAAGAAAAAATAATTAACCTCATGGAGGATTTGGGCAGTGAAGAAGAAGAAAAAAATTAAATTTAAAAAAAAATTTTTTTTTTATGAAAATAATAAATTTATTATTTTTTCGGATGATGCTGACGTGGTGCTGATGTGGCAGCGCATGTAAAACACCATATCACATGCAAGTGGTGTAATGCCTGACAAGGTGTAAAAAGTATCATTTTTTTATAGTTAAGGTCTGTAATAGGTCACTAGTATAGTTTACATGTGGCTTAGACTTTTCGAGTATAGTTTGAGATGGAAACGATGTCTTTCCCTTAACAATAATACTAACAAAGAGAAAAGTTACAAATATATATGTACAGTGTGGTCATTCTTTAGTTTACCAAAAGCAGCACCAAAATACACACAATATACATGTTATCAGTAACTATATGGTATATAGGTACATATCTTATATGTATATTTAGTATATAGTATGTATAACTTATATGTTTTATACATATTTTGTTAATTAGTTGATCAAAATGTTTAGAATTGTAATTATTTTGGAATACTACATCAATAGGTCCAAGCTAGATGGCATGTCATCAATAAATAATTTTTGACAAAAAAAAAAAAGAATTTTAAGTAAGTGTTTGTTTCAAAATTTGGTTCGTTATTTTCAATTTCAATAGGACAAAATTATTAAGTTCAGAAACTAGTTATGAAATATTTCAGGAGAAATACGACTATAACCAAAATGTTTACTACCCTCGAATGGGGCCCTACCCAGCGCGAATCTGAATTAGTCGAGCTTCAATGTGGATACCGAACACCGGATGGAAAACAAAAAACATGTTTCACAAAAGCAATATATATGGTTTACTCGGAATTGGTCCATCAAATGGGAGTAACGAATTGGGCCGTTTAACAGTTGAAGAACCAGAGCAACATCCCTTGGCCCAATGAAGTCCTTTGCATCAAAGTAGCCATTATGATGAAATTCATTTTCAGCATATTGCATGTCAATCATGTGGTGTTACAATTAATTAAGAGTTAATACGTAAAAATGATCCTAAACTTGACATCAAATTATAAATTTGACCTTAAACTTTGACAGTGCATAAATATGACCTTTAACTATTCAAAACTGTACAAATATGACCTCCAATCCTACGTGGCAAAACGTGTGTTCAACACACAAAACTGGGTGCGTCCAACTTAAAATCTAACGGTATAATATATAAATATGATCTTAAACTTTGACAGTGCACAAATATGACATTTAACTATTCAAAATTGCACAAATATGACCTTTAAATGACTCTTCACTATTATTTTTTCATTATTTTCGGCTCAAAGATGAAAATGGCATCTAATTTCTTTTGTCATTGTGGAAAAAGAGCAATATTGAAGATTTATTAATTAGGCGAGTTAGCCTCATATGAAAAAATCGAGCGGGTATGTATATATATTATAAAGCAGGGGACGAATTTAAGTTATCTAATATATCTAAATATTATTTATTTAAATATTAAATAAAAGATGAAACTATACTAATAATAAATAAATTATAGTTTTAATAAAACGTTGTTAAATAAATGTTATTAAGGATAGTAGTAGTAGTAGTATATTAAATTAACGTTATCAAATTAACGTAATTAAAATGTTATTAAATTAACGTTATTAAAACGTTATTAAATTAACGAGGGGTGGACCTACGTGGTTGCCATGGGGTTCACCCGAACCCCCTCGGTAAAAAAATTACTTTATATATATATAAGATAAAAAATGTAAATTTATGTACGTATATTAACGTTAAACCACATGAAACAAGGTACTTAGATAGCTCAGTGGTGTTATTTGCTCTTCTTGGGCGCTTCCTTCAGCCTATTGTGCAGGTTCGATCCCTTTAAAAAAAGCTAGGTATTGCTGCTATAAAAATAAATAAATAAAATAATAATAATAATAATTTTTTAAAATTAAAAAAAAGTTAGGTGCTGCTACTATAATAATAACAATAACAATAATAATAATAACAACAACAACAATAATAATAATAATAATAATAACAATAATAATAATAACAATAACAATAACGATAATAATAAGAAGAAGAAAACGACGTCGTTTTAACACAAAAAATAAAATTTTAATAATGCACAAATATAACCTTTAACTATTCAAAACTGCACAAATATGATCTCTCTCCAAGTCAGCCCTTTTAACGATGTGGCACCGTGTGATTGGATTACCTTTCCACGTAGGCGCGAATGAGACTCACGCATGAGGTTGCAAAATCGGAGTCATATTTGTTCAGGTTTTGAATAGTTAAAGGTTCTATTTGTGAACTATCAAAGTTTAAGGTCAAAGTTATAATTTGATGTCAAGTTCAGGATATTTTTTTATGTATTGACTCTACAATTAACTAATTAGTGTCATGAATTGGTACTAATGGTCTTCTAATTATTATTCCACATTCAAATTTAAACTATACAAGAGAAGTTCAACATAGTACTTCCAACCGTTACAAACAATTCATTGATCCAAAAGCACGATTTGCTCTCGATAGATCTCATTTCCTCGTTCTTTGGTATTAGGAATATTATTATTTTGGCCTTTTAGAGAAAAATAGTAAGCTGTGTCCTAAGAGGTGTTAGAAGGTAAAGGTGTAAAAATGTCTTGCAGATAAAAGAACATAAGTAAAACAAATTTGGAGACCATTTTTAATAATTTCCCTGTCACCTGGCTAAATAATTTTCTTATTTCATCTTCCATTGTCAAAACTTATTAACTTGAGCTTGTTATATTTATGTTGTGTGAATTAATTAAGTTCATTGAGAGAATAAATCGTTCCAAAATATTTCTCGAATCTACATACAAACACCAAGGCACACACTGATTCGATGAGATAGGATTTGTACGTGCAAGTTTTAGAGTATGAGAATTCTTTTTTGCTTCTCTTTCGAACTCTAAATAGCATATGTGTAATAGACGTATATGTGTTAATTAAGCATACAATAATCTTAAATAGCATCATTGGAACTTCATAGAACTTGGGCCACCAATTACTAAATAGGTTTTTGAGGAAATACTGTTCCCCTCTTTACTTTTGGGTTGAACTCTATGATTACCCTACCAAAACAAAAAAGTTAAGAGGGAAAAAATACAGGTGTCTTTGACAACGTTGGACCAGTCGACCGTTGTATCAGAGTCCTGGCTTACCCAACCCTACTCAACGGACCCCTTCAATTTAAAGAAAGAAAGATAGATAGGGAAAGTAATTAATAGACCTTAACCCCTATAACTAAAATAACAATTTCTTTTATATAAGTATAATTAATAGATTCTAAATATATACAGAATTTGAAGTAAAAGCTAACTAAATTTTGCTGGATTTACCTCTGTATTTGGAGATTTCAAATTCATTTATCTATAATATATTAAAATTGTGAAGACCCTTATAAAAGTTATTTGAACTTTTTGTCATTTATTAAAACACTCCACAATAGACAAAATCGTCTTTTCACTTTTTTTAAAAAAATAATTATCATTCAAAAATTTAGAATACAAAAAAAATAAAAAATCACATAACTAAAAGGAATTAAATATAATATGACAAATTGTTAATTAAGAGTCCTACACAATTTTTTAGGGAAAAAAACTATCCAAGAAAAGAAAAAAAAGAAAATTAAGAACCAAATTTTTTTTTTTTTGTGGTAAGAAGAACCAAAAGTTATAGTTTAAAAAATGGAAGAAAAGAAAAGGTACAAAATTATTAATGGAAAACTTTTAGGAACCAAAATATACTTTTTTAAAAAACATAAGAAAAAAAATATTTTATAAACATAAAAATTCATAATATTTAACACTTCTAAATCAAATAGAATTTTACCTTATATAAAAAAAAATATCTACAATTCTATTTAAGTAATTATTTGATCAAATTTTACTAGAAAAATATCTTCTACTTCTATATTTTCTTCTCATTCTTAGTTTTATTTTGATTTTGATTGATGATTAATTAATTTTTTCTTCTTGAATTTTTTAAGTTTTTCTAGCCTTCTTTGTTATCTGAAGTTCCTTTTAAATTTTTGCTTATATGAGATTTAGCGTATCATCATTATGTTTATTAATACTTCAATGTTTTTTTTTTTGATACAGACTCCAATTGTTACCACATATACAAGATATAATCAAACACTTTTTTCAGAGGTAATTTTAGTTTCTATTGTCAATTAAAATAACTTTTTCTAATAAATGATGTGTTGCAAGTATAGCATGTTTTTTCATTCAAAATTGGGATATACCTCCTTTTTACTATCTGTTTTTTTTTTTGTTTTGTTTTTCTTTGTATATAAGTCAAAGTTAAAGTTTTTTGATGAATTTATTTATTTTAAAGTTAATTGATATTTTTAATAATCTTTTTTATATATTTTTTTATTGATTGACTCAAGATGTACGTGTATAACGCATTTCAAGTATTTAAAAATAAATATTTAATTATGACACTAATATTTAGAGCTTCTATGTACTAAATCTTTCATATTCATTGTTTACGAAAAGCAAACATATATTTTTGGTAAGTAATGTACTTTTTAATATAAATGAGATATTATGATGGTCTTTCTCAAAAAATAAAAAATAAAAAGCAATTATGTGATAGTCAAATAAGGTTATTGAATTAGCTGACATTGATATCTTCTTCGAGCATCGGAAGAATGCTCGACCTCCGTGCAAATGCTCTTTGTTCCCTGTAGGAGCTTGTATGGGATACAAGTAAAGATCGACTCTCTTTCGATTTGAACCTTTTTCGTGCCATTAAACCGATTCTATTCACTTATCTTTAGATAATGTCTACAGCAAGCCACCTGCTTTAGTGTCTGGAGCACATGGGCGGAGCTATCTTTGGCGAAGGGGTGGTCAGATGCACACCCTTCGCTGAAAAATTATATAGTGAATAGAGGTTAAATGTTAATTATAATGAGTGTATATTTAATTTTGCACACTCTTAACTTAGTTGAGAATAAAATTTGCACACTTTTCACCATATTCCTGGCTCTGCTACTGCTCGAGCATTCTACGTCCAAACTGCATTTAAGCAAGCTTGTACTTTAGATTAAGGTTCACCTGATATAAAGTTACACTTCTTTGTTGATTGTATAACTACTGAATTTGTGAGTTTATATTGGAATCCATATTACTTTAGTATTGATAGATAATTTATGAAATAAAAATAAAAATTTATTATATTTAGATAAAAAAAATTTTAAAAATGTTTTGGACTTTTAAATTGTGCTAAATCGATAATCAAATCAATAAAATATTTTTTGTCAATGTGAATCCTTAACGATTAGATTTTTAAGTTAATCGATAAAAAAATGTTCATTTATGTACACGATATTAAAATACTCATATAGTTAAAAACTATGATATTGATTTATATAAAAGTAATTTGATATTACGTTTATAAAGTATAATTTGTACTATATTAATTTCAATATTATAATTTTATTAATATTAATTAATATAACACACGTGCAAAATACGCCCACTTAACTAGTACAGAGTAATATTGAAGAGGAAGATGTTTAGTCGAGAAGACTTGCCTGCTAATCGAGGCTGCCAAATGTGTTTTCTCTAAGTGAAAAAAGTGCAGCCACAAGTCATTTCAAGACTTGACTTTGTTTTTAATTTTGGGAGTACCACACTCAACAGTTCTCGAAGTAAGAGCTGCTGCCCAGAAAATTAATAAAATTTCAGAAGAGAACAGATTTAGTTTCAATCTAAAGGTGGGCACGTTTCTCGAAGTTCGGTGCACCATCATCATGCATCCTCATTTTTTAACTTTTCTAGTGGAAATGCAGTGTACCTTATAATCTAATCTATTTAATCTCTGGGTCTTATTGCCAGTAAAGTGCGGCGAATCCCATAATCTAACCTTAATTAACAAGCTCTGGGTCGTTATTAGGTGTCTTGGATTTGTTCACCAGCCCACTTATTTTTTAACAGCCCAATTTTCTCTCTTTCCCATTCCAGTCTCGAGTCACTCACTGTGCTTAGATCACCTAAAGCAAATATCATAGCAGGAGTGCCTCTTGATCATACATGAAAAATAACTTTTGACATATTTACCGTTATTATCTAGTGAAGACACAATTTGCTGTATTACCGAAATATAGGATAAAAGTGAACCTTATGCAAAGTAAGTACATTCTAATGCACCGGACAGTTCTGCTAGTTTAGAGTCGGTTTGCTTTGCATCCACATGCCAATTGTTCTACTATGCATTAACCACCTCCTATAATAAATACATCAAATAACTCCTGAAATTCAGACCTTAACTTGTCGGGGGTAAAGATCGCGTACACACTACCCTCCCTATACTCCACCTGCGAAAATACATTAAATATGTTGTTTGAATTTGATTTCGAATCATTTTCTCTAATTTCATTGATCTACTAAACCACACTTTAGGGTGCTTAGACTATTACTTTATCCAAGTGAGACATCCATCGACTCTTGGTAGCTATATATATGCCTTTCATTTGGTATTTCAATTTTCTACCCCCAACAAATTCATGGCCCATTATTGCAACTTGTACTACGACTTCCTCGGCAATTCAGTGAGCCAGTAGTGTGATCAATGCGCAATATGGATGGACCAAAATTAGAGCAAACAATATGAGACTGAATTTGTTGTGCTTCAACAGTCAAATAAGCAATTAGGCCCCCTACCAACTCTAGTTTTGCAAAATAGCACGGCTCTTCTTCATCATCAACTGCTGCTTCTGCTTCCCCACATCATGACAGGAACTGAATTAGGTGGAGGTGAAAGAAAGATAAAGAGTAATAAGGGAACTATTCTGAATTCATTTCAGAGTGAAAAGGACTGCCATTAATGAATTGCCATAAATTAAGTATGGTACTATTTCTACTACACTACTACAAAAACTATGCTAAAAAGGAATGACTTTACTAAGGATGTAAGGCTTCCTGAATGACTCAGTAACAAAACAGCAGCAGGAGCTCAAGAAAAAAGCTGTTTTTATTTCTCTAGCCCACAGGTTTTGGCTTTAAGTCATTGTCTATAGAACTTCCATTACAGAACCTGAGAGAAAAAGACCTTCCTCCACGACAACAAACTCATTGTAGTCTCAAAAGCGGACTTTGGAGAGGGTAGATTGCACGCAAACTTACAACCCACCTCGAGGAGATAGAAAGACTTTGTTTACGGAAGACCCTCGGCTCGAGTAATGAACATCATAGCAGCAGAAAAGGACCTCCTTCCTTGGGAGTAAAACTTCATGTAATCATTTAGTCGTTTACTTCATCAAGCTTTTACTAATCGTGCAAGAAACAAAATGTTAATACTAATATGGACTGGACTATTACCCATCAGAATAATAGACGAATTTCATTCTAATTCACTTGAATTGTCTAGTTGGAACCTCGGATTAAAATCAATCAACTAATTAATTATACATCGATAATTCACAAAATATATGCACAATTACAGTTGATTACCTCCTAATGACCCCAAAAAAGAAAGAAGCAAAAACAAAACCTACAAACTAAAAAGATGACAGGAAGAGAAAAGACACTAAAGAGAGTACACTATTCATATAAACAGAGAGAAGGCTTCATCTTGAAATTCAAGCTACAAAAGTTAACTTGCTGTTCCAGATCCCAGGGAGCTCAAAAATATCATCTTTCTATACTAACTACTCTTTAATTAATCTACAAAGAACAATAAAGCTGAAATTAAGCACTTACAATTAAGTACCTAAACAGAACCAGACCACATAACTGATGTAGAATTAATTAGTGCCATGAAGAAACAGTCAAAAGGGGCTTATCTTTCCAAGCCAAGGAGAGAAACCCAGGTGCAGAATCAATTAATCCAAATGACGAACTGTAATTATAGTTCCAAAGAAGTATTTTTGCTTGACTCATTGCATAATGGCTAAGTGTAACAGCCTTAAAACCAGCCCCTTCCATTAATTCTCTCCAATGTTCTTTATCTTCCATACATTCTCTTCTTGTTCCGCCATCGTCTTCCCCCACTGCTCCGGCAATTTTCCGTCCAAGTATCAGTCTTTCCACTTGTACTCTCTCCGGGGAGTCTCGGGTTAAGTTCGGATCCAGTGACTCGAAAATTGTTGAGTAGTATTTTAGTGCATTCTTAAACCGCTGCAAGAATCCAACGTTGTTCAAATTCACCTCGTACTCGCCTAACGTCACTATGCTCGGATTCAATGACTTGGCAAGATTGAGTGCAGTTTTTACACCAACATTTGACTCATCCAGTAAATTGTACAGCTGCAACATGAAGTTCACTGCCAAGATTTCATCCGGGTCAATTCGAAAACTAGACCCGTCTAGCTCCTGAACTGGTGTCAATATCGGCTCGAATTCAAAGTTGAGATCCAGAAGCTTAGCGAAATCACGAAGACGATTCCCTGTAGCTAAAAGTGCAGCTGCCGGAGAGTTACCCAGTACCACTGATGGAATGCCCGAGATTCTAACACTTACTGGTTTCCCAGCTGATCTAGTAGCTAAAGCTTGTAAAAAAGCAGCCCATTGAATACCATGAACAATTCCAAAATCTACTATGTGAATCCTCGTTGCTTTTTCAGTCGCTTCAAGAATAGCCTGATTAGCCGTTAAATGAGCAAACTTTGAGTACGGACATGCATCGTTATACGCTTTGTAAGACAAAGTAAGCTCCTCAGGAGTAGTACAAAAGATTGTCGGGGTTTTCTGTTCTTGAAACTCCGACAGCCTATTGTAAAGAGCTTCCAAGAAATAGAACCCAACTCGCTCTGTTGGATCTCCTTGTTGGGAAACTGATTCCTTTAGTCGAATCAAAGATTTTGCTGCATTTTCAGGCTCTGAATCAGCGAGTCTCGCACATTCCACCAAGGATTTCAACAATGGGTTTGACGTGAAACTTTCAGGGGAACTACAGGGCACATCAACTGGATTCTTCACTGATACCACTTTGGATTCTTTACAGGGAAGTTGAACCACTGGAAGAGGAGAAGAAGATGGTGGGACCCACTGAGATGTTTGTGGTTGTAGTGAGCTTAGATTTTTCTGGGTTTCGGAAAAAATGAGATCGGAAGGAGGCGGAGGGGGAGGCGGAGGAGGAGAAGAGCCAGTACTGAGTCGATTGGGACAACTGGAGAAGGGATCTCCGTAGAGGGTAGTGAATTCGGAACTCGTCTGCCACGCGTCGCAACCAGATTGAAGATTGGAACTTCCAGCAGAATCTCCACCGCCCATCAAACTCTCCATCCACTCATCCGAGTCAAACTCACCACCCGGTCCACCGCCGAAATCAGCAAACCTAAACCCGGTCGAATGGTGTTCCAAGTTCGGGAACTGAAATCCCGGTTCACCACCATCCGGTCCACCGGCAACCTGAAATGGGTCAGCAAAACCTGACCCGGTAAGTCCATACCCTAAAGTGGTGGGGCTATTAGTCAAGCTCTGATGAGAGGTAGTCCATGGGTTCATACACAGAGGATTAACACCCAAGAATTGCTGCTGATGTTGCTGCTGTTCTTGCTGTTGAAGCTGCTCTTGCTGCTGTTTTTGCTTAATGACTTGTTGAGCAATTGCCATTAGATTTCCACTGTCAGTACACATATAGGCCATTCTCCACACCAAATCTTGCTAAGTTACACTACTTTTTACACATTACAAATTGGTGAGCAAGTTTTGAGTGGACTACTAACACAGTAGCCCCAAGAAGAGGGAGAGAGAGAGAGAGAGAGGGAGTGGAAAAGGGGGGGTTTAGTGTGGTGTGGGAAGTGCTTAGCTTTAATTGACGAAAGCTCAGCCTTACAAGGAGGACAAAAGTTTTGTTTAAAGTAACTCCATCTGTCACACTATTTTTAATTTTATTTTTGTAATAAGGTAACAAAAGGGAAAAGATGAAAGTGTTTCGAAACACTTGACGCAGATTATTGTATTTTATTTTTTAAATTATATTATTTTGTGTTTAAAACACTTTTATACCTGAATAAATGAATTTTAAAATATTCTATCTTATTATATCCAACTAGCGTGTATTCGTTCGTAGTTTAATTAAAGCATAATTCATAAACGGGATTTTAACTTGACATCAAATTATAATTATGATTTTTAACTTTATCAGTGTACAAGTAGGCCCTTTAACTATATAAAAACTGAACAAAAAAACACTCCAATTCTGTTACTTACATGCGTGAAATTCAATCGCTCCCACGTAGATCCACTCAAATGCCACCTAATAAAAAAAACATATTATAACTATAATCTTTAACTTTGTCAGTGAACAAATAAGCTCTTTAGCTATACAAAAATTGAACAAAAAAATACTTCAATTCTAATTTTGACACGCGTGGTTTTGAATGTATACACGTATTTTGCCAGATAGAATTGAAGTATTTTTTTTTTCAGTTTTTGTATAGTTAAAGGATCTAATTGTGTACTTATAAAGTTAAAGATGATAATTATAATTTAATATCAAGTTAAAAGTCTTATTTATATATTATGCCATTAATTGAACTTGTCTTTCAATGTAAGTATTATTTGTATGACATTCATGAGAATATTTAAAATTACAAAAATTATTTTAGAAACAAACCGACTAAAAACAATTCTATACAGATAAATCATCCTAGGAACTTTCTCACATATTCATAATTTTTCCTCCAACTCCTCATAATTCTCTCCGAATTTCCCAACACAGCGCTTTGGTTAATGGAAATGAAAGGGTTTTAACCCAAAAATCTTTGATAAAATAATCAATAATAATCTCCTTCATTTTAATTTATGGTTTATTTAATGTGGGAGATTCTAATTAAAACATCTTTTAGAATTGTCGTTCTATCATAAAATTTTCACATTGTCAGAAATTCATCTATAAAATGCCTATCAAAATAATCGAGGTTAAGAAATATAAAAATTAAATAAAATGATTTAAAAATTATGTTCAAACTTGAGGTGCATTTTAATGAAGAAAAATTTAAATATAAAAAAGAAGAATTGTGATGGTAGTTGGGGTTTGATGAAAATTAAAGAAAAAGTTCAAAATAAAGTTTTTTACCATGTAATGATTATGTGAAGAGAAAAGACATTTTTTCCCCGAACTTGTCGTCACAATTCACTTTATCCTTTAAACTTAATTTTCATTTATTTACTCTTTAACAACTTTCAAATGAATTAAATTCGTCCCTATAGCTGATATGACAAAAAAAAAGTGAGTGAATTTTTTTATTTTTTTTAAAGACCACTTTATTGCTATTATTATTATTATTATTATTATTATTATTATTATTATTATTATTATACATACATACATACATATATATGTATATATATAACATTAAAAGAAAAATGTCTTCATAGAAGACATTTTCATCTTCTTCAGCATTCTCCTTCCCCACCCGCACGCCCACGCCCACGCCCACCCCATCTCCAACACTCTATTTCTTCATCTTCTTCATACCCCCACCCCGTTTTTTCGTAATTCTCTTCCTATCAAGTCCTAATTAATCCAAAATTTTATTTTTTGACAATAAAAAAGGGTTCAAGATTGATGAACAAGTTTGATTCTTAACCAAAAATTTCATGTCATCCGAATATCATCTATACCATTTTCGAATTTCGGACTGTTTATGCCATTTCTGTTGACATTTTTGAGAAAGAAATTAAAAATTTAGGAGTTTTGGAATTTTGGGTTTTGGTTAATGTGAAAGAATTTGGATTTGAGATTTTGTGTATTGATGAGTTTTTGTGATCATGTACTTGTATTTAGTTCATTAATTAATTTGCTCAAACTAATTCAAGTTAATTTTGCATTTGATGAAGAAAAAATTCATTGAAAAAGCTTGTGGAAATGGTGAAAGAAATAGAAAAAGTGGTGCTTTTATGTGAAAAAAGAAAAAGAAGAAGAAGAAGAAGAAGAAGAAGAAGAAGAAGAAGAAGAAGAAGAAGGAGGGGATGAGACGGGGCTGCTGTCTAATGAAGAAGTAAAAGGAATAGGGATGGGGTGGAGTGGGGGCTGTGAAAGAACGAAGGGAGTGGGGGTTGTGAAGAAGAAGAAGGAAGGAGGGTGGGTCTATTTTATTTATATAAAAAATATTTTTTTATAAAAAATATAGTCTATTAAATTTCTCCATATATAGAAAAAGTGGTTTCAACATGGCATATATTTGATATTAAATTCAAAGTTAAGGGCATTAAGGTCTTTGAAGAAAATTGTTAGCTCATATTGAAATTTTTTTGAGCTTCTCTTGATGGACCTATCAAAAGTCTTAAAACAAAGCCCACATTTTTTTTTATTAATTACGAATAATGTCATTTAAAAAATTTACATAAATGTCATCACTAGCCTTGGATTCATTTCCACATGTGGGCCCTCTATTTGTCATGTATTTTTATTTTTAATAATTAATATGATAAATATAATTAAATACATTTTATTCTTTATTTACATTTCATATCAAACATATAATTTGTTTTCTTCCTTATTTGTTACATGAAATACAAGTTTGCCTAATTTAAATTTTTAATGTATAATTAATAAAGCTAATTTAATAAAATAAATTTTTAATAAATATTTTTTTAGATTTGTGTCAAGTCAATATATACCAATAAAAAGAAATTAAAGAAAAATACCTTACAAGATTTTATTTATTTAAAATTAAACATAATTTGTTACTAAATAATAATAATAATTAGTTATTTTTATAAATGTAAATCATATTATCCGTATTGGATTAAGCATACTATCCCTACGAGTTTATGAATTTTTTAATTAAAACTTTGAACATTAATTACTTGTTGGATTGTAGTTATTTTAATCACCTCAAACTCAAACCAAAAGTTTTAATATTTTATTTTAAAAAAACTTAATATATAAAATGTATTTTACTCATATAACTTATTTAATAAATTTGATATTTTCTCGATTTATCTGAAACCTACTGAATTATGATTTTAACGAAATAAATCTAATAATTAGTGTTTATTCGATTTTTAAAAATTCACCAACATTCCTGTATCACCCTTGATTAATTATTATTATAATTTATTTATATATTTAAAAATTAACTATATTTAATTTAAAATAAAATAGGCATTTATGACATGTCTGCTTCAATCGTAATTTTACTGTATAACCTCTAATTAATTATTATAAATTATGTATATATTAAACATTTAATAATATCCAATCCGTACATTTATTATATCACCCCTAATTAATTTTTATAAGTCATTTATATATTAAAAAATTCGTGCTTCCTTCTTTTAAAAACGAATGACTTACTTTTCTTTTTAGTCTGTTTTAAAAAACGACTCATTTCCTTTTTTGAAAATACTTTAATTTCAACTTTTCACATAACCTGTTTAAGACCACTGGGTTAACGGGCAGTTTGTTATATTTCACTCAACTTTAATTTAAGGTCACACTGTAGACACGTAATTTCGTCCCTCCCTGATATCGTTTTTACCTATTGTTTACCTTATCCTACCGTGTACCCTCACCCGTGTGATAATACCTCCACAAAATGACAAAAATAACAACCCCCTAACTAATTTTGTCTTATCCTAATATTCTAACAGCCCACCCAACCAAAAATTGACAACACATCCTAACAACCTACCCAATCAAAATAAAACACATCACTCTACCCCACCTACCCTACCCCCTACCCCCTACCCGTAGAACCCACTCACAGAAATAACAATATTTATTATTTAGCACACACCCCACCGGATTCCATATATACAATAGACACAATACAGAAGAGGGTTCTTCTTTCTCATTCACAGAAGAGAGCAATACACGAGCTCTCTTCTCTGCTACACACCAATCATTCTTCTCCACTGGTCTTCATCGACACACCCATACTCTCATCCGTTACACCCACTCACAGAAACCTCAGGATTTGCACTCATCAATTATCCATCGTCACTCTTACACTCTTAAAAATACATACACAGTGAAAGGAACAGAGGGAAACAGGAGGAAAAGGAAGGAGCTCTCCATCTTTTGGTTTTCTTTTTCGCCACAGACACAGAGAGAGAAACCAACATATTCCATTTTTTTACCCTCACCAAAACACAAAAACCTTCTTCTCCAAAACCCCTACACAGAAATACACTGAGAGATATAGAGGAGGAAGACGAGAGAGAGAGATCGGAGTGAAAGAAAAATCGAGGGAGAGAGGAAAAACAAAAAGAAAAATCAGGAGATCGAGAAAGGAGCACCCTTTTTCGTTTGGGTCACTGTTCCGGCGACAATAGGCTAGATCTAAGCTTTTTCCAGTGAATCCTTCGCCAGAATTGATTATTATTTCAGTCAGATTTAGGTACTAAGAGGTCGAATCCCGTCCTAGTCCCGTAATACCACAAAGTTTTTCTTAATTTTCTTGGGGTTTTAGTCGAGATTCCATCGGGAAAGGTTAAGAGAGCCTGAATCCGAGTGGTTTTTGTCTGTTCTTGTTCATTTAAGCTAACCGTAGCTCAAGCTATCTTATTCTTTTGGTTTTGTCGCGTATCAAGGTTCTGGGGTTCTTCTGAGTTTTGTGTTCCGTTGCCAAAAATGAGTTTTGGGAATTTATTGCTCTTGGTGGGTATCATTGGTTCGGGCTAGATTTCGTAATCCCGATTTTGTTGTTCATCAACTCTGTTCGGGAATTTGTTCTGTTCCAATTGAAATTGGGGTCATCGATATTCTGGGAATGTCATTCGTGTTATTTGGAGAGAAGAGGTTCTACTGGTGTTCTTTGAGGTTATCAGAGCGACTCTTATTTCTCTTCGTAAATCATCAAATATACACTAAAGGGTCAACTTTGGTCAGTTCGGTTTAATTCTGGTTAGTTCGGTAGTTTTAGCTCGCCGGGGGGTTTGTGTTGAATACTCTCAAGTCGTTTCATGGATTTTGGTGTTTGAATCAAAATGCGAATTTGGGTTTTGCACTGAATTGGTTCGTTGTTGAGGTTCTCTATTCGGGATTCCAAGTCCGGGTTCTCTTAAACATTATTATTATCAACAAATCTGTTCTTCGAAGATCCATCTCTTGACACTACTCTTTTGTCTCGAATTTGCTTAATGTCATAAGTTTGTGGTGTGGTTTTGAATATTTTGAGCAAAATATTAATAGTTAGTGTGGATGACTTGTATGCCTAAGTTTGAATCTTCGTTGGATGTATATGTTTGAAGTTGAATTTTAGATTTTTGAAAAGTGATTTGATAATCGGAAAATTTGTTAACCACGGCTTGAGGATTAAACTTATTGATTTGGGGGGTCGGAATTGAAAATTGATAATCAAATAAGTTGAAGGTTGTTTGAGAATTCGAGCTATTTTTGGAGTCGTATCGGCTTTGTTTGGCATTACGAGTGTTTAAGCATTGTTTGTCGTTATTTGTTTGTGTTATTGTTTTCACTTTGTGCGTTTTTCGTGCTCTTTGTTTATAGTATTACTCTTATGTGTTCCCGCTTTTATATCGGTCATCATGAGTCCACCCCCCGGCCTTCTTTCTGCAAAAAGTCTGTTGTACACGTGTTGTACACAACCTCTAGTTGAGTCACCCTTATTTTAGGGGGGGAGCCGTTGGTGTTATGGAGTAGGTGGAAAGCGAAGCAGCCACTATCTACCATATGCTCCCCCGAAAAGCCTTGTTAGTAAACCACAACGTAGGTCAGCCTTTAGTTCATTCTTATGTGCATCATACGGAGACCTAGCGGGACCCACATGGCCCTTTGTAGGAGACTCACCTCTAAAGCATCCCTACGTGCTAACTGCTGCATTTTTAAGGGTAACGTTGTCATTTGACAGATTGATTTTTGAAAAATTAAAAAAAAATTGTTAGGAGTAAGATGCGTAGGCAAAACCGAAAAAGAAAAAAAAATAAAAAAAATTGTTAGGAGTAAGGTGCGTAGGCAAAATTCGAAAAAGAAAAAAAAATAGAAAAAAAGTGAGTCAAAAAGAGTGAAAAAAAAAAAAGAAAAAAAAAAGGAATGTCGTAGTTTATTTTAGAATTCTTTATGGCTGTTGTTCTTCACGATCCAAAAACTCAAAAAGATTTTTTTACGTTTTGCATTTGTCTTCTCAAAATACCGTAAATTCAAAAAAAAAAAAGTTTTGTTTGCCTTTTCTACTTATTTGTCAAAAAGCAAAAATACCAAAAAGATTTTTCTTCATGATTGGTGGTGTCAGTGTCTAACTGAAAATTCAAAAGTTTTTTTTTTCTTTGTTTTTGGTAGTGTCTCTTAAGTTAGAGTCAATTTATTAGTTAATCGTTAATTGTCCAATCTGGATGAACAATGCATATCTGATTCCTTTCCCTTGGGATGGGATACGTAGGCAACCCTCGGTGGGTCCGGTATTCTTTGTGTTGGCCTTTGTCTTAGTATTAGCCTAGGTCTCTCGCCCCGTAATCTAGAGTTGTTTGCCAAGTGGACTGATTTCGCTCAGTACTTCTGTTCAGCAAATTGGAGTCATGAAGGTGGTTTGTCCTATCGACATGTACTTGCGTCAAAAATCCCAAGGGTTGGGAATCTTCTACTCCTGTCAAATTTTTAAGATAACGTCTTATGTATTATTACAGGATGGATTTGTCCACCAAGTCTAGAGTTCTGATGGTTTTCAAGGTGCCCAAAAAGTTAATCAAGTGGTGGAAAATGTTTAACTATGTTAAGCAGCAAAACTGATTAAAATATTTTGTGATCTTACAGAACTTCTGCATGTTATCCCTCGTCCAGATTTAATAGAGGCTTTGTTGACCTTTTGGGATCCAAGTAGTTTGGTGTTCAGGTTTTGGGAATGTGAAATGACTCCTACTTTGGCAGAAATATCCGGTTTGTTGCATTTGCCCTATATCGAAAAGGATATGATCCGAGCACGAAATCATACTGGCGTGAGATTTTTGTAGTCTTGTGATTTAAAAAGTAAGGGTATCCGTTTGAGTTGTTTAAGTGATTCGTGGGTTTCCCTATATTTTTTGTTCGCTAGATTCGGGCCCTCGAAAGGTTTTGATTGCTTCTGGGTGAATTTTATGTGACTAAGAAGAAGTGGGAGAGAAAACGTCTTAAAGTTTTCACCCATGCTTTGTTAGGTACATTAGTGTTTCCAATAGAAAAAAGACGTATTAATATCCGTTTGCAATCTGTGGTGATGACCCTATTTCATAAGGATCAAAACGACAAGGGCATTAATCAAAAGAGCAGGTTCACTCTCATACCCGTGATCTTAACAGAAATATATAAGACTTTAACCGAAGTAAATGGGGGATGAGATTTTTTGAGGGCAGTAAGCTGACATTGCAGTTATGGATGATGGAGCATTAGCATGCACCGTCTTTAGTTAGACCAGACGTAGTAGATCGTTGTATTCCCAATCGAGTGAAAGCCATGGACTCCAGGTTGCGTTTGGATAAATTCTCATTACCCGTGGGAGTCGAGGTTTGGATTGAATTTCTTGAATCAAGAACCGGGGATAACATTTTGTGGACTTATCTGTGGCTTCGACCGTAGACAATTTTGTTGGGTTGTCAGACGCAGCTCCCTTTAGTTATGTTATGGCTCAATTGAACTAGATCATACAGTCCTTCTAGGGTAATGCCCCAGTTGGGTAGGCTGCAGGACGTGCCACCAGCAGCGGATCTTCTGAAGAATGTTGAGTACTTCAAGGACCAAGCCTTAGGTGAGAGCAAGTACGAGCAGTTTTGGAAGCATGCAACAAAGCTAGGTGTGGACACACTCAAAGTAGGTTTGGTTAATCCGGGGTGCACTCATGGATATGGGGTCTGAATTCAATCTATCCCTCAGGGTATCAGTCAACCCTTACCAGCGCAGCTTAAAGGGAGAATACAGGAAGACTGCATAGTAGACGACCATCAGGATGAAAGTGTAGGGTCCAAAGGGGAAACACTGACAGTTCAGTTAGCAGATTTGTTCAAGACGGTAGAAAGGTGTCAGAATAATCTTTTCAAGTGCACTCCTCATGAAGCAGGAATACGGTCCCGAAGCTTCCTCCTCGGTATCAGGGTGTCTTTACAGGAGATGCTACGAAGTTTAAATGGGAGAAAGAGAATTTCAGAGGCAGGTCCATATCAGCCAGAGTCATCACGCAGAGCACCATTCAGAAAGAGCACTTCTTATCTTTATTTAGTTTGAGTCTTTTATGTATCTGTCATTGTAGGGTGGTGTCTGTTTTAAGTCGAAGTCAAGTTGTTTTTGGTATTAGAGTCCTTATTAGTAATTTCACCTAGGTCGTCTTAGGGGTCTATAATGTTGTTTCATATTCGTTGTTTAGTTTTACAGTGGGCCCAAACTTTTTGTACGTTTTGTTGTTTTCTTTCTTCAAAAGGTTATGATGTTACGTCTTTCCTTTGTTTATTTTCGTTTTCATAAAAAAAAAGTGGGTAATGTTTATGCACATGCTGGCCGAATTACGCAAGATCTGATTCATGTACAACATGATACGTAGGCAACCTACTTTTGGGTTCAATCTAATTACTTTGTTTTGTTGTTTTTCATTATTTTTTCCTCTTTTTAAAGATAAACAAAAGCCATAAAGAATGATAAAATAAAGGTAGATAACGAGAGAAAAGAAAAAAAAAACAGAGATGGATACGAAAAAGAAAATATAATAATAATAATAATAAGTGTAGATAAAAAAAATAGGGTAGACAAAAATCAGGATGATGTTAAAATGACCTCGCTACCCTCAAAAGCTGGTAGAAATGAACATGAATTTAGGACAATTTTACCAATGTGATTCCCATGTTTGGTGTGTGCCCTAATCCTAATGGATGTCGTCTTTGATGAGCATGTTCTTTTAGATGACAGTGGCAGGTTTGCATCACTCTGGCTAGTCACCCATACTTCACTAAATCCAAAGCAAAGCTCGCCATAGCTAGCAGGGAGACTGAAAATTCGCTCATTGACCCGATCAGGATCACATGGAAGAAAGTTCTGAACACAATGATGAGGTAGTAATGCTCAGGCAACAATTGATAGATTTACACCGGGCATGGGACAGCGGAATGTCTCCTCCTCCGCTCCCTAAAGGTCTTGAGAATATCTCTAATTGCCCACCGCTCTCTCAGGCGCAATTCTCTGCTCCTACTGAGTCACCTGAGCACGCACCCGAATTCACTTTGCGATATTATTACCCTGGCAATTCTGGTGTACCCTTGACAGCTCCCCAATCAAGACCAGATACTCAGCCAGCGCCACCGATCACACCGGTATTCATGGCTCTGCCACCACATGAAACTCCCGTATATGTTGTGCGTCCCACAATGAGGCTTCCTAGGTCTGCCAGTGATCCAGTACTGAAGGTTTCAGATAGTCAGTATTGTGCCCCGGAGCCTACTTTGCAAATTAAAGAACCATATAGGTACACTCAGCCGCCTGCATTTTCATTTGATACGGAGAAAGCTGTCGCAGCAGAGGAACAGGATATCATAGCCCGAAAATTAAAAATTTTAGAACAGGCAATGAGGAATTTGCAAGGAATCGGAGATTATAGGAGTGTTTCCTATAAGGATCTTTGCATGTTCCCAGACATCAACCTTCCCCCCGGTTGTAAGATGCCTAAGTTTGAGAAGTATGCAGGACACGGTGATTCCGTGGCACACTTAAGACGTTATTGCAACCAGTTGAGGGATGCAGGAGAAAAGAAAGAACTACTCATGGCCTTCTTCGGCGAGAGTCTTTCTGATCTGGCCTCAGAGTGATTTATCGATTGTGTTATCGATAAATGGAATAGTTGGGATAATTTCACTTCTGAATTTTTTCAACATTTTCAGTATAACATCGAACTGATTCCGGACAAAAAATCCTTGGTCAACATGAAGAAAAAGAGCACTGAAGGTTTTAGGGAATACGCGATAAGGTGGCGTGAACAGGCCGCCGGGGTAAAGCCTCCAATGAAAGAAAGTAAGTTGGTAGAAGTTTTCATTCAGGCGCAGGATGAGACCTATTTTCAACATTTACTTCCGGCAATGGGAAAGTCTTTTATGGAGGTCCTCAAAATGGGAGAGATGATAGAGGACGGAATTAAGATCGGCCCAATAGTGAGTTTTGCCACGTTAAAAGCTACCACACAAGCGATTCAAGGGGGATCTGGCGCATTTGGAGGTAAAAAAAAAAAAGAAGATGTGGCGACTGTCGTAGCTGGAACCCATTCCTATCCCAAAAGACCACCTCGCCCCTATCCCCAATCCCAAGCCCAAGTCTACACCCAAGCTCCATATATTTCTCCCCACCATTACTACCCTCCACAAAACCCTTTATATTCTATTTCGCCTCCCCCATACCCAGTATATAGCGCGCAGCCATATACCCAAACCTCATCTTACCGGCAGTGGCGCGCGCAAGCTCCACAAAATCGCTCATTCGCTCCACCAAATTACCAAAACCCCTCCAAACCCAGTTTTCAGCCTAGGCCCGAGTATAAGAAGGAGAAGGAGGTCAAAAATTAATTCACACCTCTTGGGGAGTCATATGCTAGCTTGTTTGATAGGTTGAGAAAGTTGAAGGTTTTAAGCCCATTTCAAGAAAGGCTTTCAACTCCACCGCCGAGGAATCTCGATTATTCTTTAAGGTGTGCGTACTGTTCTGATATGCCAGGCCATGATATCGAGAAATGCTGGCATTTAAAGAGAGTTGTGTAAGATTTAATTGACACAAATCAGATGTTGGTCTAGGCCCTGGAGGGTCCAAACATTAACCAGAATCCGCTGTCAACCCATGCTGAAGCCAATATGCTAGAATTAATATATGACAGGAAAGAGTTTTCGAGGGGTTATAAGCCTATTGTCAAGATACAGACCATTGAGAAGAAATCGGTGAATGTAGCGGAGTCTTTGAAAGCAATGTCATTAAGCCGGGACGGAATGAGAGAAGATAAAACCCTAGAAAGCACAAAGAAGCCCCTGATCACAGTACAAGGCGCCAGAAGGTATGTTGATTTATGCCAGGATAAACCTAAGTTAACAGTGGTGGGAGCTCTGAGTCAGCCTATCTTGACGGTGAAAGGAGCACTGGCAGCGGCTATTTTCCTCAAACCGGTGACCCAACCTCCGATAGTTGATATAAAAAGGATTCCCTGGAATTATGGGCGGACTGTGATGACCTATCACGGGAAAGAAGTTGTGGAAGATGTAGATGAGGCAGGGGGTTTGACTAGGTCAGGAAGATGCTTCGTGTCTGAAAGCTTAAGAAAGTCTAAGCCAACGGTGAGTGGACCGTCATCTATCAAAAACCTTATCACTGAAAAAGAAGCCGAAGAATTTTCTAAAAAGATTAAATTGCAAGAGTATTCAGTATTAGATCAGTTGAAGAAGACCTCTGCTCAAATTTCCCTTTTATCTTTGCTATTCCACTCCAAGGAGCATCGCGATGTTTTACTGAAGGTATTAAATGAAGCATATGTTCCTAGGGAGATTACAATCAATCAACTTGAGAAAATAATTGGAAAAATATTTGAGGTCAATCGGATCAGCTTTTCTGACAATGAATTGTCCGTTGAAGGTACAGGGCATAACCGGGGCCTTTACATTACAGTGAAGTGTGAAGATTTCTACTTCACTCGTGTTATGATTGATGGAGGTTCAGGTGTAAATATTTTCCCTATTTCTACTTTACAAAAAAAGAAAATATAATAATAATAATAAGTATAGATAAAAAAAAATAGTGTAGACAAAAATCAGGATGATGTTAAAATGACCTCGCTACCCTCAAAAGCTGGTAGAAATGAACATGAATTTAGGACCATTTTACCAATGTGATTCCCATGTTTGGTGTGTGCCCTAATCCTAATGGATGTCGTCTTTGATAAGCATGTTCTTTCAGATAACAGTGGTAGGTTTACAGCACTCTGGCTAGTCACCCATACTTCACTAGATCCAAAGCAAAGCTCGCCATGGCTAGCAGGGAGATTGAAAATTCGTTCATTGACACGGATCAGGATCACAGGGAAGAAAGTTCTGAACACAATGATGAGGTAGTAATGCTCAGGCAACAATTGATAGATTTACCCCGAGCATGGGCCAGTGAAATGCCTCCTCCTCTACTCTCTGATGGTCTTGGGAATATCTCTAATTGCCCACCGCTCAATCAGACACAATTTTCTGCTTCTACTGAGTCACCTGAGCACGCATTCGAATTCACTTCGCGATATTATTACCCTAGCAATTCTGGTGTACCCTTGGCAGCTCCCCAATAAAGACCAGCTGCTCAGCCAGCGCCACCGATCACACCGGTATTCATGGCTCTGCCACCACATGAAACTCCCGTATATACTGTGCATCCTATAATGAGGCTTTCTAGATCTGCCAGTGAGCCAGTACTGAAGGTTTCAAATAGTCAGTAGTGTGCCCCGGAGCCTACTTTGCAAATGAATGAACCACATGGGTATACTCAACCGCCTGCATTTCCATTTGATACGGAGAAACCTATCGCAACAGAGGAACAGGATATCATAGCCCAAAAATTGAAAAGTTTAGAACAGGCAATGAGGAATTTGCAAGGAATCGGAGATTATAGGAGTGTTTCCTATAAGGATCTTTGCATGTTCCCAGACATCAACCTTCCCCCCGTTTTTAAGATGCCTAAGTTCGAGAATTATGCAGGACACGATGATACCATGGCACACTTGAGATATTATTGCAACCAATTGAGGGCTGCAGGAGGAAAGGAAGAACTGCTCATGGCCTTCTTCGGCGAGAGTCTTTTTGATCTGGCCTCAGAGTGTTTTATCGATCGTGATATCGATAAATGGAACAGCTGGGATGATTTGGCTTCTGAATTTGTTCAACATTTTCAGTATAACATCGACCTGATTTCGGATGAAAAATCCTTGGTCAACATGAAGAAAAAGAGCTTTTCTGATGATGAATTGCCCGTTGAAGGTACAAGGAATAACCGGGGCCTTTACATTATAGTGAAGTGTGAAGATTTCTACGTCACTCATGTTATGATTGATGGAGGTTCAGGTGCAAATATTTGCCCTATTTCTACTTTGGAAAATTTAAATGTTGGTGCTGACAGAATCAGGCCCAACAATGTATGTGTTAGGGCTTTCGATGGTGCAAAATCAAATTCTATTGGAGAAATAGAACTAATGTTGATCATAGGGCCTGTTGAGTTCGCCATAGAGTTTCAAGTATTGAATGTAGACTACTCTTACAATCTGTTGTTGGGAAGGCCGTGGATCCACAAGGCCAAGACGGTTGTATCTACACTGCACTAAATGATTAAGTTTGAGCATGACAGGCAAGAAGTAGTTATTCATGGTGAAGGAGATTTGTCAGCCCACGAAGATTCTCCCTTGTCTCTTATTAAAGCAAATAATGTAGAGGAGACATTCGTCTATCAAATTTTTTATACAGTGCCAGTGAATCGTATCCTTGAATGGCAGGCTATAACGGGACCGCAATTGTCTTCTGCTTCTATCATGATGGTGAGTGAACTTTGGAAATACGAATTTGAGCCAGAAAAGGGTTTGGGAGCATCTCTGCATGGTATAGTTCATCCCATATGTTCGAGTGAGAACGTGGGCACGTTTGGTCTGGGATTTAAGCCTTCGGCGAAAGATTTGAAGAAAGTCAAGGGAAGGAAAAAGGAAATATGGTCACTCCCTCGCCCAATACCACTACTCAGTGAATCATTTGTTAAGAGCGGTGTCACGAAGCATGTGGAATTTGAAGTTGAATTGGTTGATGACTGTCAGAACCTTTTTATTGAAGTTGATATGGTTGAAGTAGGAGAAGATACCAGTATGGAAGACGTGCAATTCATAGGTCTAGCTGTCCGGCTCAATAATTGGGAAGTCACTCCTCTCTCCGTCAGGAGGGAGTTTTGGTAGTTTATTTTGTTTATCTTTCTGTTTATCCGAGTTATTTCAGGGTTGTAATTCGGATTTTAGTATGTTGGCATCTATGTTTAAACCCTTCTATCTTTTTATTTAATAAAATGCAATGTCCCTTTTGTTTCGTGTCTAATATATTTTGTTTTGCTTTTTTTACACAGTTCTCTTTATGCTGATTCTAATGACATGACATGCATGCGGAATTTTTAGCCTGATCTTAAAATCCAAACTAATCAAGATGTAATGAAGCAGGATGGAGAATATGATGAAGAAGCACTAGAAGAAATAAGCAAAGAGTTGGAACAGTTTGAAGACAAAACAAATCTTAATTTAAATGAGACCGAGCCAATAAATCTAGGGGAACAAGAAGATGTTAGGGAAACTAAAATCAGTGTACATACCTTGCCACAGCTAAAAGATGGAATGATTCAAGCATTTATTGATTATGAGGATATTTTTGCATGGTCTTATGATGATATGTCTGGTTTAAGCACTGAATTAGTAGCTCACAAATTGTCAACTGATCCCGCATTCCCTCTTGTCAAACAGAAATTGAGGAAGTTTAAAACAGATGTAAGTATTAAAATTAAAGAGGAAATCATGAAACAACTTTAATCCAAAGTAATTCGAGTAGCTCACTATCCCATGTGGTTATCCAATGTTGTTCTCGTACCAAAGAAAGAAGGCCAAATTCGAGTGTGTGTTGATTACCGTAATTTAAACAGAGCAAGTCCGAAAGATGATTTTCCACTTCCCAACATTCACATTTTGTTAGACAACTATGGTAAACACGAGGTTGCCTCTTTTGTGGATTGCTATGCCGGATATCACCAGATCATTATGGATGATGACGACGTAGAGAAGACGTCTTTTATCACACCATGGGGGACTTATTATTATTGAGTGATGCCGTTCGGTTTGAAGAATGCTGGAGCAACATACATGAGAGCCATGACCACTATGTTTCATGATATGATGCATAAGAAGATTGAGGTCTACGTGGATGATGTGATTATTAAGTCAAAAATCAGGCCAACCATGTTAAAGATTTAAGAAAGTTCTTTGAAAGGCTTCGCAAGTATAATCTCAAACTCAACCCGGCAAAATGTGTATTTGGAGTTCCATCTGGAAAGCTGTTGGGGTTTGTAGTCAGCCGTCGGAGAATTGAATTGGATCCCTAAAAAATTAAAGCCATTCAGGATTTGCCCCCGTCCAAGAATAGAACGGAGGTGATGAGATTGCTTGGTAGACTGAACTACATTAGCAGGTTTATTGCTAAACTCATAACCACTTGTGAGCCCATATTCAAGTTGCTGAAAAAGAGTGTTGTGGTAAAATGGACTGAAGAATGTTAGGAAGCTTTTGATCTAATCAAAACATATCTGTCAAATCCTCCCGTGTTGGTACGCCCAGAGCCTGGTAGGCCTTTGATCTTATATTTATCAGTCATGGACAATTCTTTCGATTGTGTCCTGGGTCAACTTGATGTCACGGGCAAAAAGGAGCAGGCTATTTATTATCTTAGCAAGAAGTTCACCACTAATGAGGCTAGGTATACTCTTCTTGAAAGGTCGTGTTGTGGCCTAACTTGGGTAACACAGAAGTTGAAGCATTATCTCTCATCCTATACTACTTATCTCATCTCCCGCATGGATCCTTTGAAGTATATCTTTCAGAAGCCTATGCCGACAGGTCAATTAACAAAGTGGCAAATATTGCTTACCGAGTTTGACATATTATATGTGACTCGAACCGCCATGAAAGCCCAAGCCTTGGTAGCCATTGACTACTTCACAAAGTGGGTAGAAGTTGTAACTTTCAAGCCAGTGACAAAGAAGACTGTGGTGGACTTTGTTCATGTCAATATCATTTGTAGATTTGGAATTCCTAAGACGATTATTACAGACAATGTTGTCAATCTCAATAGTCATTTGATGCAAGAAGTATGTCAACAGTTTAAGATCGCACATCAAAATTCTACTCCATATCGCCCAAAGCCCAATGGTGCTGTAGAAGCCGCCAATAAGAATATTAAAAAGATACTGAGGGTCTAGACAGTGGCATGAAAAGTCATCATTTGCATTGCTAAGTTATCGCACCACTGTTCGCACTTCAACAGGGGCAAATCCATATTTATTGGTGTATGGGACAGAAGCAGTCATCCCTACAGAAGTTGAAATTCCCTCTCTTCGAGTTATTGTAGAAGCAGAGATTGATGATGACGAATGGGTAAAAACCCGACTAGAATATTTGAGTTTGATTGAGGAAAAAAGGCTAATGTCTGTGTGTCATGGCCACTTGTATCAGAGGAGGATGGCTCGAGCGTACAACAAAAAGGTCCGTCCCAGGAATTTTGAAGTTGGTCAGTTGGTATTGAGATGTATCCTTCCTCACCAGGCTGAAGCGAAAGGCAAGTTCTCCCCTAATGTGCAAGGTCCCTTCGTTGTGAAGAAGGTGTTACCCAATGAAGCCCTATATTTGACAGATATTGAAGGCAAAATGGCAGAAATGGCTATCAATGTTGATGCGGTCAAAAGATACTATGTATGATATTTGATCCTTTGTTGATTTTATTGCATGTTTAGTACTTGCATTTTTGAAGATTGATATGATGAAGGCATTTTATTTTTGTATCCAAACATTATGTCATCCTTTGATTACCCGTTTGAGCTTCGTTTCAATTTTCTTTCATATCCCTCTTTTGGAATCAAAATAGAGTCAAAGATAAATGTCAAGAAAATAAGAATAAAAGAAGGATTCCAAAAAAAAATCATCATCAATCAAAATCAAATCAAAATAAAGAACAAGCTGATGGAACTCCGTGCGACCTGACTCTCCTCTCTCGAGAGTGAGATATGTAGGCTGCCCTATTTCGGGCTCGGTCCAACCAAATGAAGATTTAAGATTCACCCAGTCAACAAAGCTGGGGCATGAGTTAATGTGTTGTTTGAGTCGATTCCAAAAGTTGTAAGTCCCACCCCCACTTCAAGTATCATTTGAGCCCCTTACCATCTTTTCTAACCTTAACCAAAAGCCAAGTTACAACCAAAGAAAGTTCTTCAGATCAATTTTTGATAATGTTAAGGCTAAGCATGCAATGGATATGATGATACATTTTGAAGTACCACTTGTCTTCCTCAGCATAAGAAATCAGGAAAGAATACAAAAATGAGAGAGTCTTATTAGTGAAAACCCCTGTGGGCATCATAAGGCGATGGTGAGTTGAGAGAAAATGAAAATGAGAAAGTCTTATTGGTGAAAACCTTTGTGGGCATCATAAGTCGATGGTGAGTTGAGAGAAAATGAAAATGAGAGAGTCTTATTGGTGAAAATCGTCACGGGCACCGTAAGGCGATGGAGAGTTCAAGAGAAAAGTGAAAGTTAGAAGAAAGAGATTTGTTGGCGAAAGTTTTTTTTAAGATGTCGTCAATCGAATGTGATGTATGAGTCTAATGGATTTGAAGAAGCGGCTCAGGGACAAAAGGTACGAACTCAACAACAAATGGGGAGTCTGGATAGGAAGATCAGGCAGCTCAATCCAAAATGCACTTCATACTCATTGTAGTTGGTTGTCATATTCAGATAAGTTTTCTTTTTGAATATGGGACATTGCCCTTTTCTTTCATTTCCCTATTCATTCTTTTTGTCATTTTATGTCATTTATCAAAAATAAAAGTCACCATCATTTTTTTTACATTTTAAGTCAAGTCTGTGTCAAAACAAGCGAGAAAGGATTTCAAAATTTACTACCAGTCTTTTCAATTATATGAGGAAAAGACAAGGAATAGCACAGGAAGAAATATAATCGTAATTCAACACGAAGCAAAGGAAGTCTATCAACCAACAGGCTATTGGATTCGTAGAAACATTCAGATTTGGGAAAAGACTGCACCTCAGGGGCATGGTAAAATGGAAACCCGTTGTTTGAGTCAGAACTCATTTCTCTCAATCTGGGTCCGGGTCAATGATGTGGCAAGACAGGGCAAGTATTAGCGATTTGGAACAAAGATGAAAGGAACGAGTGTTGGGTAGATACCTGAGAAGCCAAGATTTGCAAGCCATCACTAAGTTTTTAACTGACAAATTTTCTTTGTTGAAATAGGGGCAAGTTCGTTTCACTTGATTCAGCTACCATTGGAAATGCACATCCATGGGATTTTACTTTCTGTTCAGGACCCTCCTGAAAAATGGAATTTTACTTTCTGTTCAGGACCCTCCTGAACAATGGGATTTTACTTTATGTTCAGGACTCTCCTGAAAAATGAGATTTTACTTTATGTTAAGGACCCTCCTGGAAAATGGGATTTTGCTTTATGTTCAGGACCCTCCTGTAAAATGGGATTTTACTTTCTGTTCAAGACCCTCCTGAAAAATGGAATTTTACTTTCTTTTCAGGACCCTCCTGTAAAATGAGATTTTACTTTATGTTCAGGACCCTCCTGTAAAATGGGATTTTACTTTCTGTTCAGGACCCTCCTGAAAAATAGGAATTTACTTTCTGTTCAGGACCCTCCTGAAAAATGGGATTTTACTTTCTGTTCAGGACCCTCCTGAAAAATGGGATTTTACTTTCTGTTCAGGACCCTCCTAAAAAATGGGATTTTACTTTATGTTCAGGACCCTCCTGAAGAATGGGATTTTACTTTCTGTTCAGGACCCTCCTGAAGAATGGGATTTTACTTTTTGTTCAGGACCCTCCTGAAGAATAGATTTTATTTTATGTTCAAGACCCTCCTGGAAAATGGGACAACACTTTCAAAAATGAAATACCACTTTATTATAATTCTTGTTTGGGATAATTTTTGTTCTAGTTTTAATTTTGGGTTTCAGGAGCCCGCCTGAAGAACAGGGTGATGAAATAGCAAGTCAGAGGCCCGCCTGGAGAACATAGTGAAGAAATAAAAGTCAAGCAACAAAGTGATGAAATTGCAAGCCAGGAGCCCGCCTGGAGAATAGGGTGAAGAAACGAAAAGTCATGCAACAAAGCGAAGTATTTGAAAGCCAAGCAACAAGTTGAAAGAAATGGCAAGTCAGGAGCCCGCCTGAAGAATAGGGTGATAAAAGTCGAGTCAAGAGCCAAAAGAAGCTGTATAGTTAGGATTTTATAAATTCGTTTATGTTTTTAACTTGTAATTTTCATTTTTGATGTAATGACAGAGCCGCGGACCGGAACCTCGATGGAACCTCACTAGACTCTCCAACTCGGTATAATCCACTTCTCTTCCAATCCTTTGAGATACTTGACTTGATTCTCTCATAACTTGGGTAGGAAGGATGTCTTAAGTCAAGACCCGGTTGTCCTTCTTCCTTCTGTTTCTTTCTTTGAATAATGGTCGGGTCAAAATTTGGTCTCGCTATCTACTTTTTTGCCTGAAAAAACTTCGTGTTTACATTCAAAGGGGGCATAATGTAGACACCTAATTTCGTTCCTCCCCGATATCATTTTTACCTATTGTTTACCTTATCCTACCGTGTACCCTCACCCGTGTGATAATACCTCCACAAAATGACAAAAATAACAACCCCCTAACTAATTTTGTCTTATCCTAATATTCTAACAACCCACCCAACCAAAAATTGACAACACATCCTAACAACCTACCTAATCAAAATTAAACAAATCACTCTACCCCACCTACCTTACCCCCTTCCCCCTACCCGTGGAACCCGCTCACAGAAATAACAATATTCATTGTTTAGCACACACCCCACCGGATTCCATATATACAATAGACACAATACAGAAGAGGTGTATTCTTCCTCATTCACAGAAGAGAGCAATACACGAGCTCTCTTCTCTGCTACAGACCAATCATTCTTCTCCACTGATCTTCATCGACAAACCCATACTCTCATCCGTTACACCCATTCACAGAAACCTCAGGAATTATCCATCGTCACTCTCACACTCTTAAGAATACATACACAGTGAAAGGAACAGAGGGAAACAGGAGAAAAAGGAAGGAGCTCTCCATCTTTTGGTTTTCTTCTTCACCACAGACACAGAGAGAGAAACCAGCATATTCCATTTTTTTACCCTCACCAAAACACAAAAACCTTCTTCTCCAAAACCCCTACACAGAAATGCACTGAGAGATATAAAGGAGGAAGACGAGAGAGAGAGATCGGAGTTAAAGAAAAATTGAGGGAAAGAGGATTATTTTTCGTTTGGGACACTCCTCCGGCGACAATAGACTAGATCTAAGCTTTTTCCGGTGAATCCTTCGCCAGAATTGATTATTATTTCAGTTAGATTCAGGTACTAAGAGTTTGAATCCCGTCCTAGTCCCGTAGTACCACAAATTTTTTCTTTGTTTTCTTGGGGTTTTAGTCGAGATTCCACTGGAAAAGGTTAAGAGTGCCTGAATCCGAGTGGTTTTTGTTTGTTTTTGTTCATTTGAGCTAACCGTAGTCCGAGTTATCTTATTCTTTTGGTTTTGTCGCGTATCGAGGTTCTGGGGTTCTTCTGAGTTTTGTGTTCCGTCGCCAAAAATGGGTTTGGGGAATTCATTGCTCTTGGTGGGTATCATTGGTTCGGGCTAGACTTCGTAATCCCAATTTTGTTGTTCATCAACTCTGTTCGAGAATTTGTTCTGTTCCAATTGAAATTGGGGTCATCGATATTTTGGGAGTGTCATTTGTGTTATTTGAAGAGTAGAGGTTCTACTGGTGTTCTTTGAGGTTATCAGAGCTGCTCTTATTTCTCTTCGTAAATCATCAAATATACACTAAAGGGTCAACTTTGGTCAGTTCGGTTTAATTCTGGTCAGTTCGGTAGTTTCAGCTTGTCGGGGGGTTTGTGTTGAATACTCTCAAGTCGTTTCATGGATTTTGGTATTTGAATCGGAATGCGAATTCGGGTTTTGCACCAAATTGATTCGTCGTTGAGGTTCTCTATTCGGGATTCCAAGTCCAGGTTCTCTTAAACATTATTATTGTCAACAAATCTATTCTTCGAAGGTCCATATCTTGACCCTACTCTTTTATCTCGAAATTGCTTAATGTCATAAGTTTGTGGTGTGGTTTTGAATATTTTGAGCAAAATATTAATAGTTGGTGTGGATGACTTGTATATAGTTGGTGTGGATGACTTGTATGCCTAAGTTCGAATCTTCGTTGGATGTATATGTTTGAAGTTGAATTTTAGATTTTTGAAAAGTGGTTTGATAATCAGAAAATTTGTTAACCATGACTTGAGGATTAAACTTGTTGATTTGGGGGGTCGGAATTGAAAATTGATAATCAAATAAGTTGAAGGTTGTTTGTTATGATTCATTACTGACTATTGTCGAATTGGATAGTATCATGATAGGTCAAGTGGGTAGGCAATCGTAGGTTCGGGTAGGCAAAAAATTTAGAAATAAGTGTTTAGTTGGATGTTTGAATGTGGAGTATGTGTTGAATGTTTTCTACTTTATCGCATTCGATGCAAATGTATTCATTTAGCCGGGGAATGCCCCGAGGTCTTCTGTACTTATTCACCGGGGAATGCTCCGACGTATCATGTTGGCGGAAAATGATCGTGATGAAGGCCCGCGGCATCGGGTAAAGCATTGGAGCTTAGTCTAGATATAGTTTAGAATAGGATTTATATTTTCGTATTTTTCTATTTTTGGACTGTATAATTGGACTGGACTTTACATTTTGTATTGTTTGATTATTTTGCGTGCTTTTGTGTGGTTTATATATTTCTTAATGTCAATCTAGCCGATACGCTCTGCCATGTGACCGTAGTCAAACTAGGGGATCGAGAAATGCCTAACACCTTCCCCTCGGTCAACAGAATTCCTTAGCCGGAGTCTCTGTTCGCAAACCAGTTTAAGGAGTCAAAAGGTTTTGAAAATAATTTTCCAATGGTGACTTGGCACACCAGATTATTCCAAGTGGCGACTCTGAGTAAAAAATGTAAATAATCCTTTTTCAAAACAAATTTTCAGTTCTTGTCACTTAAATAATAAAACCCTTTCGAACTAAAAATATAAATCTTTTTGAAATACGTAAAAAGGGGGTGTGACACACACGATTCAAAAGTCTTTTTTATTCTTTTAAATTTTGTGTCAAGTAAAAATATGTCATTCTTTTTTAAACTGAGGGAGTAGTATTTAATTAAAAAGATAAAATAAACATTTATGGCATATCTGTTTACCCCTAATTAATTATTATAAGTCATATAAATACTCAAAAATTGATAATATTTAATAAAAAGATAAAATAGATACAAAAATGATAAACTAACTCTCGATGTTTTAAATTAACTTGACGTCTTATATGAGATCCACTTAATTTCTTGTCCACGGGTATTTTTATATTAATTTTGCAATGTCGCTTCTAATTAGTCGTTGTAAGTCATTTAATACATTTATGCTTTGCTGCTCAATCGTGATTTAATTATATCACCCCTAATTAATTATTATGGCCATATAAGGATTGTGCCCCTTGAATTTAAATAGAAGAAATATTATAAAGTAGAATAACTAAAAATTTAAATTATTTAAAAAATATAATTGGCTATCAACGACACCAAACTCTGGACAAGGAGAGTCACATATGTTATTCATAAAAAGTATTGTAAATTATAATAGTTAACTATATGTTTTAAAAAAATATGTAAAAAAAATATGATAAATCATAATAATTAACAACTTAAATTTTTTTTAAAATATAAATATTTGATTGACTCTCGAAATTATATTAGTGTCACTTAAATTGGAATAGAAGAAAAGTATTATAAATCTCAATAATTAAAAACTTAAATTATTTTTAAAATACAATTGACTATCAATGCCACAAAAGTTTGGACAAGAAAAGTAATGTATATTATTTGAAAATTAAATAAAAAATATTAAAAATTACAATAATTAACAAATTAAATTATCTAAATACATATTAAAAGTATGATTGATTTTCTAAATTATATTTGTGTCACCTAAATTGAGGTAAAAATAGCATATATTGAATTCGTGCTAGATCCCGGATGAATCTTAGAATGTATATGCAATTCTTTTTTAAAAAAACTTTTATTTAAATATATCCAAATTGAAAAGACAAGTTCTAATACAACACATCAAATAGTGTATAAGAAATAATGTTAGCATATAATATCAACATTACTAATACAAGCATTATTAATGCAAACATTACTAATACATTTTATTCAAAATTATTTTTATACACTCTAACAAATGACTCCTACATTTCAATGGAAGAAACATATACAAAAGCAAAGTTCGATAAAACATTTTCTGAAGTATGTTTTATTGTATTCTCAAAATCAAATAACTTAAATTAATATGATAGATGGTAATTAATAGTCTTTTTTCTTTTTATAGTTTTCAAAACAGTTAAAGTATAAATTTAAAATACTAATTTAATTTATCTTCAAAGAACAAGTTGACAAATCAAAAAGAAGGAGAAATAAAAGAAAATGATGTTTATGTCGGCTTAATAGGGGAATAAATTGCAATTTTGGGCTATAAATAACAACCCACATGTGATGTAATATGCAATGACTAGATAACCCTTTATTTTTTAAACAATTATTCTCTATTTTACACAACATATGTCAAGTCTTATGCATCAATTTTAATCTCATATTTTATACTTAATGTATCAAATTTGAGTCATATGATTAAAGATTTAAACTTCAAAATGCATCGAATTTTGTTATTTATATGAGTAAGTCATACATAATTATCTTATTAAATAATTTGGCTCCTTAAAAAATTACTATCAAGTAGTTAATATGTTTTGCTATTCATGTTTTATAATTGGCCAAAGTCATCAAAAGACACTCAAACTTATTGTCAAAATTTACTTAAACTTTTAAACTATGACATGTTCCTATCAGAACCCTAACCCCCCCCCCCCCCCCCGAATTTTGTTTCAATTGGGCATTTTTTTCCTATTAGCTAACAGCTAAAGTGTGTGTTGCACAGGCGCTGATGTGGCAAAAATGACATATCGAAAGCTGACATATGGCATTGCGGGTCCAATATATTAAAAAATAATTATAAAATTATTTACAAATAAAAATATATAACTGATTATTAAAAAAAAATATAAAATATAAAAAAAAAATTATTAAAAAATAATTATAAACTTATTTAAAAAATAAAATAAAAATTCAAAAATAAAAATAAAAAATGGCATTGAGATCTAAATTATGAAAAAATAATTATAAAATTATTTTAAAATAAAAATAAAAAACTGGTTATTAAAAAGAAATTTTAAAATTTTTAAAAATAAAAATTAAAAATTGCAATGAGTATCCAAATTATTAAAAGATAATTATAAAATTATTTCAAAATAAAAATAAAAACCTGATTATAAAAAAGAAATTATAAATTTTTTAAAAAATAAAAATAAAAAATGGTATTGAGAATCCAAATTATTAAATAATAATTATATTTAAAAACTAAAAATAAAAAATGAATTATTAAGAAGAAATTATAAAAAAAATTTAAAAAATGAAAATAAAACTCCCCCACCTACCCCCAGCCCTCCAGCGTGCATCGTCTTCCTCTCCCCCCGCCCCTCCCACGTTCTTCTTCTTCTTCTCCATGAAATAATTTTATAATTTCTCAAACTTTACACCAACACATATGACAACAGAAACATATTCACATTACAAGAAAAAACCTTAATTTTCTTCTTCTTAGCTTGATAATTAGTTTTCACCATATTCGTATCAACAAAATAGCAGCAATGGAGTGGGGTAGAGTACTGTAATATGTTGAAGACGCGGGGTGGGGTGGGGTTGAAACGATGAAGATGCGGGGTGGGGTTAAAGACACAGGGGATGACATAAGGGGTGGGTTGTTTTTCTTTTTTTTTTTTAAATTAAGAAATTATAATAATAAAAATTATATTATTAAAATCATTTAAATATAAATTTTGTAATTAATTTATTTTGGGGCCCCCAGTGGCACTTGTCATATTTCAATTCTTAATTTAGTAAAAAAAAAATAACCTCACACGCCTAAACCAATTATATTGCACACGTAGTACCATGTAGGCAAAAAATGCCCAATTGAAACAAAATTCGGGGGGTTTAGGGGTCTGATAAGAACAGGTCATAGTTTAGGAGTCTAAGTAAATTTTGGCAACAAGTTTGAATGCCTATCGATGACTTTGACCTTGATAATTCATATTGACATCAATCTAATTTATCATACATAATCAAAATACTTTATTGTTGGGCCCGTACTGACACGAGCCATGCTATTCTGGTATATATATATATATATATATATATATATATATATATATATATATATATATATATTATAGAAAATATATATAATATAAATAGTATATATAAAATATATAAAAAGTTAGTATGTGGGATTATTAAAAAAAAAAAAACTTACGTGGCAAATGACATGGCACTGATGTGGCACTGATTTGACAATGATGTGGCGCGTGTGTAGCTCACTCTCCATCGTGAGAGTGGTATTCAGTTTTGTGGGGTGAAAATAATTCATTTTAAAGATGTTAAGGGGGTAAATAAACAGAAGTTAAGTTTAAGTGCTAAAGTGAGTTGTGGCGACAAATTCAGAGGGAAAAGATGCGTTTTCTCTTATGTGAAACTATTATCAATAAGTTTATGCCCTATAAGAGTTTAAGATCACTTATTTATGTGATATCTTAGGACTTTTTTAAAATTTAGTTAGTCAGGTTTAGGAGTGTTTCTAAATTTATTTAGTCAAGTTTAAGAGTGTTTCTAAAATTAAGTATAGTTTGAATAATTAAGTAATAATTCACACAAATTTGGGAGTATTTTCAACACTTCTATCAAAGAAAAAAACAAGAAAGAAATACAATACCAAAAATCTTACTCTAGGTTGAACTACAAAGATTTTCTTTTCTTTTACTTCTTCTGGGGGCTTTCACTCTTTTTACCTCCTCAATGACTTGACACACAACCTTCGGATCGTTTGGTTTGAACACAAGTTAAATTGAGATTATTATATTGGGATAAACAATTTTTAGAGTAGATATGTTGCAAGTATTTCTTATCAATAATTTGATTTGTTATATTCAAAATAATTTATATTGCATAATTTCTAAAAATAAATTACTTGTTTACAAAATACTCTCCGCGTTATTTAAATTTTATAAAAAAAAATTGCAAGTATAGTTATTTATTCTTAAAAATAAAACTTTCAATTTATTTATCTTAAACAATTTTCGTGCGCATTTCATGATTGTGCCTTTTGTGTTTAAAAATAAAATTTTCATCTAATTTAGCTTTTAAAAAAAGTTTTCATCCGAAATTTGCTAAAGTAAAAAAGATTGTATTATTTATGTCATATCTAGATCATGAAACATTAAAATTATTTTCTTTTGAATTGAACTATAAAAACAAATTTTCAGGCGACTTAAAGACTATATAACTAAAAAAACGTAATGCAACAGTGAAACTAAATTTTAATTTACTCTTTAGAACAATGAAAATATTAATAAACATAAGAATTAGTAAAATGAATTCGAAATCTAACATATTCATAAATAAAATCATATTTGTATACAGTAGTGTTTTAACGAAAAAATATTAAGAATTCTCATAAAATAATGAGCAGTAAAGATTGAAAATGTTATCGTAAATGATATTAAAAATGATGTGAATACACATGAATATAAAAAATGATATATAAAAAAATATTTAAGGGATTATTTTTATCCTTTTACCTATTTTGACTCGAAATAAATTATTTTGACATTACTATGCAACCTAAAGATAGAAATAACTCATTGAAGTACATATTAAATGACTCAAAACAAAAAAAGTGCAACTAGTTGATGACACTACTTTCTGTAACTCTCCTAATATTTAGCATATATATATATATCCACTTTACCCAAAAAAAAAAGTTGATGGCACATCAACTTATTCCCAAACAAAACACAGTTAAACAAATACAAATAATCAAACTTTAATTAAGAAGAAAAAGATCAGAGTACCAACAATGACTATCAAAATCTTAGAAGTTTATATACTCATATTCATGAATAACATTTCAAAATTCATATGAAAAATATAGAACTCAGAGAATGTTTGTGTCTCCGAGTTCTAGTCGTCCTCTTATGTATTCATATGTTTAAAATCTCTTTAAAATTATGTTTTACATGTGTTTGTACTATTTAAAAATACGTAACTGACAAAAATTACTTTATAAAACTTTTAAAGTTTCATTTCATCCATTTAAGCTCCGAATTACTTTCTCTATTCGAAATCAAGTTCTACACCACAAATTATATGTATTGAACATATAATGTTCAAAATCTAACTCATGCACAATAAAAACATTTAAAATATATATTTTTGGCCAGTTTACAACTTTCAAATAATCCAAATTAGGAGTTTGAAGGAAGTACTTATGTATGAATTCCATTTATTCTTCAATTATTCAAAAAGTTATGTGAAAATGTCCACAGATTGGACAGAGTCGTTAAAAATAAACTTGATTCCTAAGAAGACCAGCTGTTAGCCTTGTATAATGGACTGCCTTGTAAAGAAAGTGGAAAGATTGATTAATTAGTCAAACAAAAAGGAAAAAAAGATTAAAGATAAAAAATAAAAAAAATAAAAAAAACTAAAATTGGGAACACAAAAGTCAAAATATTTTGGTTTGGTTGTGTTTTGAAAATATAATTGTTAGTAGAGAAATACCATTCAGTCTTAACTATCACTCATTTCTCACTTACTCTCTGCTTGATTTTATTTTTCACTTATTTTTTAATTAAATTTTTATTTTTATTTATCATTTTTGACAAACTTATATTTTTTTATTTTATTCATAGCATTAATTATATTTTTTAAATGAATTTTAAACCATGATAGTAAATAATATTTAATAAGGATACTATGATAAAATAATCCTATCAATAATTATATTTATTGGTGAGTGTGTCAAGTTAAAATCTTATAAGTAAAAGGCGAACAAAGAAGTATAATATAATCATATCACCGCCAATCACCATTTACAATTATCACAACCATCAGTTGTCATGAAAACAACAATCAATAGTTACTAGTTATCATTATCCGTATATATATTGTTAATCGCTACTGTAACTCATCATTATCGCTAACAATTAATTACAATCGTTATCACAGTCAATACATGCAACTGTCATAGTTGACCGTTGCACCATCAACAATCATTTATTGAGATAGAATTTATTTATTTATTTTTAAATAAAAATAAATTTTACATAAATTATTTAAATAAAGAAGAATAAGAATGAATGCATAATGAAATTTTGACTAGATTTTCACCGTGAAATGAGACGAATTTAGTATTGGGAGTGACAGCGAATAAACACAGAATACTAAAGTTACTTTATAAAATTTCCCTTTTTATCATGACAAAAACGGTACCCTTCTTTTATTTCATAAACAAACACATATGGAACTTCCACATTTAAAAAAGAAGAACATGTCTATTATTTGGTGAAAGGAAGTCCCTAATCAGCAAACTTTGCTGTGAAATATAAATCTGTCACTTAACTTTAGCAAAGAAAAACTTCAATAAAATGATACTCGTAATTTCTTATCTTGAAATGTTAATATTTATAAAAAAACAAATTTGTTCAATTGGTAAAATTGAACCCACAAAAACATAATTTGCTTATGTTTGAACAGTCTAAAACCCCGATAGTTACCAACGCAACTAATTTCAGTCAAATTCATTTGAGTTCATACAAAATTGAACTAATATGTAACCTAAGAAAACATGATTAGCATTGTCAAAAAGACATTTTTTTACTTTGATATTTTTTACATAGTTAGAAATTCATATCAAAGGACACAAATAGTTTTATTAAATATTAAAATATTACAAAAAAATAATAAATTAAATTTAGTAAACATTGAGAGGGTGAGTTATGACTTGGATTACAACCTAACCCGTTTCGATACAAATCATTTTTAATCAAATTAATAATTTATTTATTTATCACATGAATCTATTTTACCCCATTCAAATACAATTCAATCTTTTGTTTAACGCAACATCACCAAGTAGGCATTTGACCATAATTTTTTTTTTTACTTTTTTTTGAAAAATTATTTCATTTTAGTTTTAAAAAAAAAGTGAAAATAGTGATGTTTGACCATACAAATAATTTTACTTTAGTAAAATTTATTTTTAAAAAAATGAAAATAATTTTTACTTATTTTCACTTTTTACACTGATATTTCTTTCACAAAAATTTTAAAATTAACTCCATTTTTTCATTCATATCCAAATACAACACTAATTTTAATATTAACTACAACTTCAATAAATTATTATTTTCATTTTCAAAACGGACATAGAAATGTGGGGGAGTCAAAATAGTCAATACAATTTTTAATTGAAAAGGTGGGCAAAATCTAATAGTGGAAAAGCAATGATGCAAAGCCTATATAGTCCTCAGTGGATGAGTCGTGGATGACGTGGCTCCAGTACGAAGTGGGTCCCAATTGTCTCCGTATATATGATAACGCCATGTCATTAACATCCACGTGTACGCAACTTTAACTTTACTCCCGCACTGTTCGGGGAACCACTGTGGGTCCCCACTAACTTGTATTTCCACATCTGAATATGACACGTCATTATACGGCGCATCCACATCCCCTTCTCGTGACTTCATTTATTATCTGATCTTTCTGGAAGTACGATGGATTGCATCTTTACCGTTCATTGTGAAATCAACGGCAGCAAATTAGGTTCCTGATTGCGTTACGTATTTCAATCATCCAACTATTTTCTCAGTGTGTAATAATGTTGGTCTATTATTAATTTGATTTGTAAATTAAAAAATAATAAATATTAAATTTAATATATTAAAAAAATTAATAACTGATAAATATGTAGTATTTAATAACAAAAATAAAAATAATCTAAAATTATAAATAATATTTATTAATCTGTTAAAATAGACAAATATACAAGTATTATTGAATGAATGAAGCAGTTGTGTACTCCCCTTTTTCTAATGAATGCGGCACTGTTCAAATTCTAATACAACAACAACATATCAAATAAAATCTTAAAAGTGATATTTGAAAAGCGTATAAAATACGTAGATCTAATCACTATCTTGCAAAAATAGAAAGGTTATTTTCGAGAAATCCTTAGTTTAAGCACATAAATTCGGGTAAAAAAAAAAAGAAGACTTCAAATACAGTTTAAATTTTGATAGACTAATATAACTTTAATCTTAAATTTAAATATAAAATATTTAAATAAATTTAAATAAAATTTATATAAACATTATATAAAAATATTATAAATTATAACTATTTGATATTTTAAACTACTTAAAAGATGAATTAAAAAATTGTTGTCAAAAGGATGTTGTTTGAGTTTTGAAATTCAAAATGGGTTAGCCACATTAAGGCGAAGTGAATAGTTTAGGTCAAAAATGGAGTCAAAATTTTAGTTTATCAACTTTGAATCATAATTTTTAATATAAATATAATATTTGAGTGAAAATAACTGAATTTTCTTACTTGTAGCAAGCATTTTGGTTCCACTCCTAGTCCAAGCTTTGTCTTGTTTTCTTTCTCAAAACGCTGATTAGAACTCATGCAACAACAACAACAAACCCAATATATTCCCACACAGTGGGGTGTGAGGAGGATAGAATGTACGCAATTCATACCACTATTCTAAAGAAGTAGAGAGACACTGATTAGAACTCATACATAACAAGAAATTGAATAGTAGTATTTTTAAACCGTCTCTGAGTTTTTTTTTTTTTGTTGAACCCATGATTTTAAGGTTAGAAATGGAGGATGATCATTACACGAGCTTCCCCTTTCGTCCAAGGAAATAGACTTATACACCAAAGCAAGTAAATAAACTTTAAGAAGAACATCTAGAATCTTAATTGCGGTTGATTATCTGAACTTTTATCTTATTGGTGAGGATTCAATTCCGCACATTGTAATCCCTTTCCCATTTTTCCTCCCCTGCCCCCATTTTTAATTTTTAAAAAAACTTTAAGAAGAACACTAGTTTCAAAGACTATAAGTAGTATATATACTTATATAATTAAAGTGTGATTTGTACTTATTGAATGGAAGAAATATGACGTACCATTACTTCGTAGTAAGAGTGTCAGGTGGGTCGGGTCGGGCCAACTCGGAATCGGCCCATTTAGTTTAACCGGGTTGTGGGTCGGTTTCGGTTCGGGTTGGGGTTAGGTGGGCCGGGCTGGTTCCGGGTTCAACAGTAAAAATGTTGAAAACAATCCTGAACTGGCCCACTTAATCCAACCCGATTAACCCACCTAAACCCGGTCAAACCCGGTTAAAAACCCGTCAAATCCATTTAAAAAAATATGAAAAATCCAATATACACTATATACACTTCAATATACACTATATACACTTCAATATACACTACAATTATACAATATATATTTTTTAAAAAATATATAAACAATTACACATATATACGTACCATTCAATATATAATTATATATGACTATATGTACTACTTTAAATAAAACATATACTACAATAGTACAATATATATATACATACACTACAATATATATATATATAGCTACATACTAATTTATAAAACATATACACATGTATACGTTAAATATATACGTCTATAGAAGATATATACACACCATTCAATATATATGTACTACTTTAAATAAAATATATATTATTCTACAATAAACATTTATATATACTACAATATGTATATATATATAGTTATATACTAATTTGTAAAACATATACACTTGGATACATTAAATATATACGTTAAATATACATGTGCATAGAAGCTATATACAATAATATACAAAACATATGCTACTTAATATAATAAATTAATAATACTTGATAGCTAATTAATGAATGTTGAATTTTATTAATTGCAAAATGATCCAAAATTTATAAATTACATGAATAAAAAATCTACAAATTATGCATCATTTTCTCCAACTCATCCATGTTAATATTAAGGGAAACTTGCATAGGATAGTCAAAGTCAACGGGGGCAAACTCATGCATTAGACTTGATTCTGCTGAGTTCTCCCACGAAGTCATAATTTCTTCAAGTTTCTGCTCGTCCTTCGGCTCCGGTTCCATTCCTTGATTTCTTCTTTCTGCTCCAATCCAATCTCTGAGGCAAACTAGAACATTCATTGCATTGCTTCCCAATGAGTGTCGGTTGTCTCTAAGTTGCTGTCGTCCCTGACTAAAGACGTTCTCTGATGCAACGGTTGACATTGGAACATTGAAGATATCTCTAGCTAATCTCGAAGGCACAGGATATTGTGATTCATTATTCCTCCACCAATCTAACGTGTTGATCCATCGTCTGCGATCCTCTGGCGGTGACCGAAGATAATACTTAAGATTTTCCCGATAAGTTGTTGTGTAAGCTCCCTCGTCAACACTGTTCCAATAGGGTAAATCATAAAAGGAATCAGGAAAACCACAATGTGCCGGCCTTTTAGAAAATGATGCACCTCGGGAGGATGAGGAGCGACAATTGGACTGATATGTGTCGGTACAACTAAATCAACTAAATCAGCATAGTGGTTATAGAATTTATATATGTAAGCATTCGCATCAGACGTAGCCGTCCATAAATCAGGTTGTACTTGTTCAGAATCATTATTAGTATTTATTTCTAAGTAACGATAAATAAGAATACTAAAGCGGCATATAGTATGATATTTAATGCACGGATTTAGCATAGCACCAACCAAGAAAATAGCGAGAATCGGGAAAAAAACATTTTTAAAATTTAGTAAACATTGCACCAATAGCATATTCATAACCTTCTTTATTTTTATATTCTTTGAACAAACTAGAAATATCGGTTATATATCCCAACATATTACAAACAGTAGGATAATAAGCACCGAAAAATTCAACCGTAGCTACATAAATTTTTTTCAAAAACTTAACAAGATCATTAATTACAACCCTATCAGAATTAAGTAGCATGCAATCGGTCGAATCAACAAATGAACCACAATGTTGGTTAAAAGCTAATGTAATAGGAACTCTATATTTATAACAAGTTTTTAAAAAATCATACGTAGAATTCAATCTAATATCAATTTCCTCAGGTATCAATATCGGTGCAAGTCCATTTTCTTGACATTTTACTTTAAATTCTTTAATTCTCGATCTACGATTATTTTCTTGTATAAAACCAACAGCAAGACAGATTTTTACAATATAAATCTCAAAAAACTCAAGACCATCTTTTATAATTAAATTATATATGTAACATACACACTTAATATGAAAAATTTCAGGTAATGACGGTGATAGCTTAGATTTCAACTTTGTTATAGCAGTCTTGTTGTTAGAAGCATTATCAAAAGCAATATATAAGATTTTATTTTCGATACCATAAAATGCTGCAAGTTTATGTATCGAGTCAGCAATAAATTGTCCAGTATGTTTACGGTCTTCATCATATAAAAAAGCAAGAAAACGTTTTTGCATCACAAAATTACTATCCATCCAGTGACAAGTAACGGTTAAATAATCATTTTTATTTACAGCACGACCAAGATCAGAAGTTAGGGATATTCTACATTGAATATTTTTTAACAATATAGATAAATAAAAATAATATTGTGAATGAAGTCTAAAAATATCAAATCGACAAGTACTTTTAGGAATACCATTAAACATAGGTTATAAATTGCTTGAATATAATAAATAAAAGCATCAGAAGAAAGAAAACTAAAAGGCAAACAACCTACAGCTACCATTTTTGTTATTTCTTCCCGGTCCCTCAATTTATTATACTTCTTCATTACGTGACCGATTATTGGGTCCATTCTAGTTTGTGTGGGCCCACCAACAGCCTCACCACCTTGTGCAATTTTTAACTCTCTTTGGTGTTCTTCAGCTAAATGTCTCTTTAAAGTATCTGTACCCCCTTGCTTGTCTCATCTTTTATGTTTATATATTTTTTGACAAATATTGCATTGCACCTCAGTATCTGATATACGTTCAAAAAATTTTCATGCAACACTAGTTTGTTTACGAGCTCTTGGGGAACGGGGAGGGAGATTAACCGATTCGGATCTAACGCTAACATTTTCTACTGCGGGTGTCTCACCAATATTTTTCATCATCTTCATCTAAATCAACCGCATCTACTTCATTTTCTTCCTCTATAACGTAATTTTTCTGAACTTCTAAATAATCCATATCGTGAGGACCTACACCTATTTCTTCCTCAAAAGGTTGAATAAGTGGTATCGGAGGCGAAGGCACACAAGTATATCTAGTACTTGAAGTACCTCTACCGCTAGTAATTTGCTTTTTGCTACCACTATCACTTCCGGGATAAATTTTTTTAACACTTTTATCGAGATTTCTTAATTTATCCATAGTACAAATCAAACTAAAAATTATTTAAAATACACAAAAAGTAATAAAAATAAATATTCAACAATTAATACACTAATTAAAAATTAAAAGTAAGAGATAGAACGACAATACCAAATTTTGGACGTATTCGAAGGTTGCGACTTTAGAAACCTCCACTCGTACTTAGTAATCGCAAAATTTTAAAAATTAAATTGAGCACTTTAGAAATTAAATATATAGAATATTTGAGAATTGAGAATTGAGAAATGAGATTTGCGAGAGAATGAGATTTGAGTTTTGAGAGAATGAAAAAATTGTGTGAAAAATGATTTGAAAGTGTAGGGTATTTATAGAATTTTTTTTGTAGTTAAACAATGATTTTAAATTAAAAAAAAAACTTTCTTTTTAACATTTGGGCCCAAACTAGCCGTTATAGTTGTTGGGCCTACGGCTAGTTCGGCCCAATTTTCCAAAATCTTAAAAAAAAATTAAAAAAATTAATCGAGCTTATTCGGGCTGGGCCGGGCCGATTAACCGGCGGGTCCTAACCGGGTTGGGTTCGATCCAGGTTAACCGGGCCCAAATCCAAAATCTAATCGGACCGGAACCCCGGCCCTTCAAGCCCTTGGGCTTACCGAGCCGGGTCAAACCGGTTCGATTTCCTTTAGTGGGTCGATTCGGGCCGATTTTAACCGACCCGTTTGACACCTTTACTTCGTAGGAACATTTGACAACTAAAATACAATGAAAACGAAAGCCTAAATTTAATACATACGCCTAATCATTTTTATATTTCAAAAGTTTGACTGACTCTAATATGTCAAAAAATATTGTGGTTTTAACCCCAAAAATATAAGGGTTGTGGTTTTAACCCAAAAGAATATAAGGATTGTAATAAATATAATTATTATAATTAATAATGATTTAGTAATTCCTCTTCATTAGAGATTTCGAATTCAATATACTGTCGGTGTTACTGGCACAAGTTACTTTTATTAGGTCGCATGTTATTTTCATCCTCCAATTTAAAAATTTCAATGAATATCTAAATTTAGGTCGGCTTCAATATTGTACTAGCCACCAACAGAGGCAGACCTACGTATAGAGTAGAGGGTGCACGTGCACCCTCTAACCTCGAGAAAAACTCTGTATATATAAGTTGTATATCTGTATATATACTAATGAATTTAACTAAATATATATTGTGCACCCTAAAAGACAACTAATTGTGTTGGTGTAGTGGTTGAACTTGTAGTATAAAATCTCCTTTTTGAGTGGAGGACTTGCGTTCGAAACCTACCTAACTACAATTGTTTTATTGCTCCTTTTTTTAAGTACAATTTGCTGCTCTCTCCCACCAGACAACATTAACACACACATTATTTATGTATTTTTATTTTTATTCCAAAAATACAAGCTTTCCCCTTCAATTTCAAAAGGTAAATTGCTCCTATCTTATACTATATAATGTTTATTTTACTTTTATTTTTTAATCATTGACTTGTTTTTTATTTAAAAATTAGCAATTTAAAATGAAATAGGCTTAAATCCAACGTTTTCTCGTAGCAATTATTTAGTAAACAAATCTCTCAGATTTTTTATTTTTAAAAAACTCTCTATTATTGTTGAAAATATAAAAGTGCATTGAATTCAAGTACGATGAATAACACTTTTTTGTCTTATTAAACTAAATTAATGATATTTAATAATATTAAGTTTTCAAAGAATTATATATCAAATTTTGACACTATCAATTATTATGTTTAAATATAAAGATGCACCCGTCAAGCTTAAATCCTGAGTTCGTCTGTGACTTCCAAGCGGAAAACAAACAATAATATGACTCCTATATTCATGACACCAGTCTTACGTACTGCAGTACTAAATGGTTAATGACTTGACAATACTCCAAAAACCATATACTACTATTAGTAAGTAGAGTGTATAAGATAATATTGAATATGTTGTATTAGGAATATTGAGATTAATAGTATAGGGATTAGTAATATTGAGGTTATTTTTTATGCAATATTTGATTTGATGCATTGAAATCAATATGTATTATTATATTTTTTAAAAAATATTATTTGTTTACAAAAATATTCTCGATATATTATAACTTTGTGATTTTTTTGCAAAAATTTATTATTCTTTTTTTACATAAAAAATAAAAAATATAGCTAATTATTTATTTTAGAATTTTAAGATTTACTCATTCACTTACAAAAATTATTATTTTTTATTATCTTTTTCTTTGTTTGTTGTTCTCACTTTGTGTTGTTTTTAAGTAGGAGGGAGGTACATATAACTTTTGGATGAGATAATAAAATCATTATTAAAATAAAATTGTATTCTATAGAGTGTTAAAACTAAGTAGAAAAACTATTTTTATTTTTGAATATCCTAGTTACAAAATTAAAGCTTGTATGCTATTTGTTTTCAAATTTTGATCAATAAATATTTTTTGAGTTAATGGAGTAGTTTTTTTTTTTTTTTTTTTTTTTTAATTTTTTTTTTTTTTTTTTAATTTTTTTTTTTTTTTTTTTTTTTATTGTAATCTGCTTCTGTGCTTTACAATGTGTTTGTGTGGTATCTCGTGCCTTGAGCCGGGGGTTTATCGGAAACAACCTTTCTACTTCATCAGAGGTAGAGGTATGGACTGCGTACATCTTACCCCCCAGACCCCACTAGGTGGGAATACACTGGGTTTGTTGTTGTTGTTGTTGTAATGGAGTAGTTTTTTTTTATAACTAAAATTATTTGTAGGGATATTATTATTTTGATAATTGAAAAGAAGTAATGAATAAATTGAAAAAGATTTAGAAAAAAATTAAAGAAATTTGAAGACATTTTTATAAATAATAATAAAATTTGTAAATTAATTTATTTGAACAAATTTATTAGTAAAAATATAAAAAATAAAATTAAGAAAATAAAAGAAATATTTAAAAGAATTTAAGGGATATTCTTATCTTTACACATACTAATCCCATAATATTAAAATCCATATATTACTAATACCACCATTTGTGATGTATTAGTAATACACCTTATATATCATGTAAGATGTATAATTAATACATTATATTAATAATATATTGATCCAAAATTTTATCAAATATAGTATTAATTAATATCAGACTTAATACATGAATTATTTATCCTACTGCGGCCTACCAAACGACCCCTTTTGCTTGTATCATAACAAAGTGCAGTTTCCTAGTTGGAGCCAGTGTAACCATTTCAATTTTGGATACTGGATTTGCCTGCTATGAGTGAAATTTCAGTAGATTTTTGACCAAGAAAGTAAATAAAGTTGTACAAACATGTCAACACGTCAGCAAATGAGTCAGCTCTGAGCTGGTGTCCTACTTCCATTGGTCAAACAGTGGCTCGAGGCTGGAAAAAAGTGAAAATTAAAGGTGATGGGAATAAAAATAAAAATAAAAGGTTTTTTAAAATAAAAAAGGAAAAAGAAAAACAGTTGTGGAAAAAAGGGAGATAATCTGATAACGTTAAATTGGGTTACGTTCCATTTAGGGCGGTTTATGGGGCCCGTTAAGGGACCAGTGGGCCCTATCGCCGTAAGACGAAAAAGGAAAGTAAGGGAAAAAAAAATAGGGGACCACGTTATGGGAGAAAGTAACGGTACATGATATTTTTGACTGGGAGATTACATTACAAAGCCTAGGCCCCTACTGATAATAACAGCCAAAGTCGGTGTCAATGACGAATTCAGAATTTAAAGATTATGGATATTTGAAAAATTTAAATATAATATTAATTTCAAAACATTAAGGTTCTTATTGAAAATTAAAATACCCAACTATATCATTATTGTTTATTGAGTGTTTTTTAAGTTTTATATTAATATATATTTTTTATATAATTATACCTAATCTGCTTCAAATTGAATGAATATTGGAGCATCAAAATAATGATCATAGGTCCGCACCTGCCCAACCTCACCTACCCCCTAAGAGATATTGTCCCTAAATATTGGAAAAGAAATTTGTCTTGATATTTATGTCAAACGCTTTTTTCATCAATGTCAAAAAAATATAATTGGTTGATAATATTCACTTTATTTCTCAATCAAGTTATAAATTAGATCATCCCATGTATGTTCGACCATGCCTTCAACCCAAATCATACATAATCGATCACCCGTACTCGTCATACATAGGTATGTTGAACTTACCCAACATGAAATACCATTAACACTCCATCCCTAACTTCATAATAACGGATGCAAACTTAATATATATATACACTTTCCTGAGAATATAAGTAATACTTACACTCTATAAATATGTATGTTTTGTATTGTTCATGTATATATAAGATCGATCAGCTGGTAGGTATAATACTTGATTTGATTTTATGTTTCTTGTTTATGGTTACCCTTTTTTGTGTATGGCGCAATATATTGGAGGAGTCAATGCACTTCCAAAGTTAGAAAAGAAAAGACAAATATTCATTAAGCTAAGAATGTGTGGAGGGCCAATCTCTTTGTACAATGGAAAAGTATTTGTATGATATAATTTCGTCATATCAATTTTTCGAGCTACCAAAGAAAAGGATGTGCCTCTTAAGTTTTAAACACATATTAATAATTTGAGGAGTACTAGTCTTCTGGTATATAATTACTCAATTAATAATTATTATCTCAAATAATTACCTTTTTCTTTGAGAAAAAATTAAACTCTGGAAAAAATATAAACTTTCTAAGGTAATACAGTAATTGTTAATTTAGTGATCACTGGAGAAATCAGCCCCGGATTGTGGTGGCTTTGTTTTTTGGGTCAGAGATCACTGTCAAGAGCTGGCTTGAAAGCTAAAGCTAAGAGTCTGCCTCTGACTGATCTCTGGTTTTATGAGGACATAAGGCACGCAAGAAAGTCTAGGCAGAGACTATAGATGATAATATGACATAACATATGAGAAGGGAAGCATGATTGGTCCAACATATTTTCTTAGAAAATTAAACTCTTACAAGACAAGTTAACAATGCATGTAAGGTCACCTTCAACTCTATATTCACCCATGCATGCCCGCTACCTTTTTTCCTTCTTTGTTTGTTTCCATATGGTGTTCAATCGGTAGGAATCCGACTAATTTCAGATTCGCCCTGGGCACATCTTCGGGGATGGCACTTGAAACGTGATCGTTTTCCGATTTCAGGAAATCGAACCCGATCGAGATCTCTAATTAAGAACGAAAGGATCTCAACCATCATATCACAACCTATATATGTGTGTTTTTTGTTCTTTTATTTCAAATGAGAAAAGTCTCATTTAGTCTGGGTTGCTGCATACAAGTAAAAACCCAAACGTATATTAGAACTAGTTCAATAATATTTCAATACTTCAGACCTTTTGTTATCAACTCTGATCGTATATATCTAGTCACATATTCAATATTCAGACCGTGTGAGTTAAAAGTTAAGTATATCTAACTCATGCTTGATGAAATTCCAAACCATAATAGCTAACTACATGTTTGTTAATGCCAAATGATCCCACATCATGTGAAGTTATGGGGCTCGTCTGCGGCTTAGCTTGCTCATGCTCTCTTTTGTCTTTGAACTTCTCTCTAGTTCGAGGAGATCTCAGTGTATTCCCACATAATGGGGTTTGGGGAGGATGAAATGTACCCTGTCCATACTACTACCTTCGAGGAAATCTTTTCATATCTTCGTTATTTTTGAGAGACCTACACCTTATAAAAACTGTGTATATGAGAGTATCCACTAATTAAAACAAATCACAACTTTATTTTATAAGTAATTACTACTGCGGAAAGCTAATGAAACTATTTTAATAAAATTTAATTCTTTCAATTCCGGGGCGATTTTGAGATTGATTTTCTGCACAATATAATATAGATCTAGACCACTGACCCCATGCAACTTCATTCAAGAAAAAATTATGTACTTGCTTGTAATGATCATGCTTTAATTTGCTACGAGAGAGATCTAGTGTTGAGGGCTGTTTCTTTCCAATGCCAGCTTGCCATTTTTTTTTTCGTCTTCTAATAGAGTAGTTATGTTGCACATGTATTTTAAATTTAAAACCAACAGGAAAGATTGCACATGTTTTTCAAATTTACAAGCAACAGGAATATTCAAAAAATTTGGCCATCTATACATTGTAGAAACGTCTAAACTATGACTTACCAGTTACTAACATTTAGAAAGTAGAAGTTCAATAGTACTAGTATTATGTTTGGTCCCATATGCTTGTTAGATTTGTTTTCTTAATTGAGACGAATACAAACAGCCAAAAAAAAAAAAAAAAAGGAAAGGAAAGTACTGTTGCATATTTTTTGAAATAATAAACAGTATTAAGGAATCAAAAAGGTAAAAATGGGTCTTAGGTTCACTTATCTTAACTTTAGTTTAGCTTCTTTTTAAAGAGATAATAATAGACCCACTTATGTAACCTTATCTCAAAGATTAAGCTCTTTATTATTAGTTTTTCTGATGGGAAAAAGGAAATGACAGAATTGATCATCTTACACTTATCACATAAAAGTAGAAATTCTATCAATGAAAAGAAATAAAGTAGCAAATTCTATTCTAGCAATGAATTATTATCACTCACTTCTCACCTCCTGTCCCCAAAATGTTGTTTTATTTGCCTTAATTAGTTGATGGTCTTCCCTTGTTTCCTTAAATTTTGTTCCACCTTCAAACTGTATATGACAAATTTCCCTTCGATGGAACTTAAAGTTGGATTGAACATATATGGTCCAAGTATATACACAACCTATACACTAATTGTATATATTAGGAGTATATGTATATAATATTAGGAGTATATGCTAATTTTGTAAAACGTAATAATTTACTACGTTTTACATGATTTGACATAAAAAGGTAATGTGATAATATACTGAGTTTTTTTTTTTAAATTTTCGTGTAAAACATAATAATTTAGTAAAACGTAATAATTTATTACGTTTTACTAAAACTTTTTTACTGTACACTTCCGTTACCAAATTGTTAAAAAAAAAGGTATAAAATGTAATAAATTATAATGTTTAGCCTATTTTGATAACTTATTAAATAGGTGATCTATTTTGATCACTTTATTCATATTTTTGTTCCGAGTTCAGAATGTAACTATCCCTTTCGTTTTCCACGTTGATGAATATTGGTGGAGACGTTAATTACAATGATTTGGATCAATTAAAAAATTCCTCAATCCCTTTTGTTATAGAGTATTGTCCAAGAGACCTACCCCCCTTGCATACTATAGTAGTATAGAACTACAAACTCATTTAGCAAGTGGATAGAAATCTTAGACGTTTAATTATAATTAATTACAACAAGTGTCATGAATAATGACAAAAGAGGTTTTTGGTCAAAGGTTGTAATAGAGTGGTTTATTGATCCAAATCCAAGAAGGAATTGCTTTAGTGGACAATCTAACTAGTACTTTGTAGTGAGTTTTAGGAACAAAGCATAGACACATTTAGTGGCTTTTTGAATTTCTCTTAGTGGACTTCTTTGGAGGTTTGGAAAATTAAGACGTTGCCAATTGAGTGAGATTGCACCGCACCTTTTGACTGAACATAAAAGAAAAACTATACTCTCTATTGCTCTAATTAAACAAATCAATTGACGTAGACTTTCAATATATTTTTTAAAAAAAAAACTATAGTCCTGTTGTCTGTTGCCCCTTTATCTATGAGAAAACATAAATAGATTTGATAAAATAGTGTCCGGTTAAAGAGAATTGAAGTTACGACAGGTTATACATTTTTATTTATTAATAAAAGTTATTGTAATAATCTTACTAAAAGAATAATCTGAACTTTCTCCAATAAGATGCAGAATAATAGTTCTTCTACCAAAGGCTACCAATAAGATTCAGAATAATAGAGGCTTAACACTTGAATAAAGCGTACAATCGTTCGTACCTCCCCCCAAGAAAAAGAAGAAAAATTGAATATAATTTTAGATATTAATTATATATAATTCAAGTTTCATTTTTAAATGAAGCTAGATGATACAGCTATTGTAAAAATTCTTTTCAATTGTCCAAATAACAAGGCAGTATGGTCCGAGGGGGAATTGACCTTGTGTCCATTATAATCTTTTTTTGAACAATGTATATCATTTTTATAAGAAACCTTCATATTACGTGCATGAGACTTGCAAAAATCATTTTCCTCTATTCATTTTGTAACTGGGCAGAAGATCTTAATTTCTCGATTTTTAATTAACATTGCTTTTAGATTTAGACAGATTCATCTTAAGGAAGTGCGTAACTGATAATAACCCACTGTGGGCTAAGTTACTATTTATGCTAGCTAAGTTACCAGTGTGCTGTGACTGGTAATTTTAAGACAGAATGGTGAAAACCATTTTCAGGGGAGTGCATCAATGTTTTTACTAAAAGAGAATAAAACCCACATGTCATTTCAACAACATTGCATCAGACCAATAGTCCAACTCAAAAAAAATTGTTTTTTCAATGTGAATATGTTTCGAAAAATCAGGACGAAAAATAATAAATACTCCGTACGTAGCAACTTACCCTGAAATACCCACTCCTAGGAAGTGCATTCCCTCATTTGGTCTGCCACAGATCAATACAAATTGGAACTAAGGTAAAGAGTGCCATAATATGGGACAACTAAATCTCTTGTGATACATCAACGTCAGTTAAAATAAAATTTTAAAATTGTTTTTCTCGTTATGCATCAAAACAAGCCTACTCACAAATGTCTGACGTAAACATTTAGATACGTCAACAGCAGGTCAACTGCGTTCACAAGGATATAATAGTTTTCTAAGCTACAAACTCTAAAACCCAGTTATCCACCCACTCAACAACCCTTAACAAGTGATATCATCCTCTACACACCGTTCACAGTAAGATGATAAAAAAAGCATTCACCAAAGTCAGAATAAACGTTTATTAGGAAGGCCAGCAATAGACTGTAAACCATGAGAACTGAGAGGCACTTTCGCACGTCGAAAGAAGTTGACTCATGTCTCGTTAGATAACAAAAACCGCACACTGGCTTACAGAGTTATTTTTAAGAAAACATCAGTGTTAGAAGAGATAACGTCTCCAATCATGTCAAACCACGAGTATATAAGAGCATAAACAAGTGAGTACGCCATCTTCTACAGTATCGGAAAGTCAGAAGAAGCCTTGCTTCCCTGATTACAAAACAGAGTGTTCTGCTTCTAATATTTATGAACACTTCAGGCTGCTTACAAATCATCGCACAAATAAATCAACAATTATTGCCAAAATTTCACAACTTGGGTGATTTATTGCAACCTTGGATAATCCTTATTACCAACTTCTACGTCACCTGACCAACATCCCCCTGTAGATGAGTATATCAGTAAACACGTGCCTTTGGTGGGAACGTCTCAATTTCATCATCGAGAGTGTTCATATGCACTGGTCTGTAATCTAGCCGAACTTTCTCGTTCTCCCAATATCTGCATATAAATAAACTTTGTTAACAAGCTGAACGCTAAGCAGAGTGCATCTTTCCTGATTCTTTTTTACCGTTGGAGTGCATTTACCACAATAAGAGCACTGGAGAATACTTAAATCACCACAACAGGAGCAAACTGTGGAAATCTAGGCTGATACTACATTCCGGAAGAGGCGAGTTACAAACTTCAAACACAACTACTTAAGATTACAGCAGACAAACACCAATAGCTAACCAGGGAAAAAAGAAAATTGAAAACCAAAGTACCACAAATAATAGGTAAAACGAAAGTACTGGAATTGAGACCACCTGACTGGCTTGACCATAACAATTTGATTATAGTAGTTTCTGAAGGTGGGTTCTACACCAGGTTACAACAAGGCTACTAGCACACAGTCCACATTTTGAACTGCTTGAAGCCAAATCAAACCATTACAGCTAACTATCAAATAATCAACATAGAAGGGAGCTGCAGATGATCCACAGGGAGAACATGACTAAAGAAAACCAAACATATATGTGTTCTGTTTATGCGCAGTCAAAGACATGCAAAGACAGGTTTGATTCTCATGCATAATGTGGCACATAAACTTGAGCAGCCTTTTGTTAGAGAGGGTGGGGGCCTCTAAGGGCTGACTAGTATCAATATATTGTCTTTTGGCTAACAAGAGGTAACATTCTGATGCTTTTGTTACAATGTTCCAAGGCTTGCCAGTCAAAACCCTTTGTTCCAAAAGAAATTATCATTTCTTCTCTCAAAAATTGTATTTTTCCTTGACTTTATCTTGCTCATCAAGATTAACTTATGATGTAGCTGTTAAGTATCCCACATCGGAAAAGAGATGGGTAATTGATCTTCTTCTATGAACTTGGACAATCCTCCCCTCATGAGCTAGCTTTGAGGTTGAGTTAAGCCCAAGATCCATTCTTTAACATGGTACAGAGCCAGGACCATCCCAAATCTTTGTTCACCGATGTTGGGCCCCCATATTATATTGTCCACGCTCCAGTTAACGAGGCCTAGGCGTGTGAGGGAGTGTTAAGTATCCCACATCGGAAAAGGGATGGATAATTGATCTTCTTATATGGACTTGGACAATCCTCCCCTCATGAGCTAACTTTTGAAATTGAGTTAGGCCCAAGATCCATTCTTTAACAATAGCAAAACATCTTCTAGCGTCAATGGAGAAACTAGGTTCTAGGATTTTAGCTTAAATGCACCTGCTACACATATTTTAACATTCTAATTTGTCCTTCTACATTTACATTGCTTAAAAGTACATTTTTACATAAAAGACCAATTACAAAAAATTTAAATTTTAAAATTTTAAATTTCATCTTCATGCTTCAAAAAAACAAAGTCCTGTAAAAGAAACTTACCCTAGAGTATGTTTCATCCAATTCTCATCATCTCTTGTCTGCGAAACCATCAAAAGTCATCCATTAGGAAAAAAAGAAGAGAGGACTAGTAACTGATTCAAAACGATAGAAATTTAAACTGACCGTAAAATCTTCACGAGCATGAGCTCCTCTGCTTTCTTTTCTTGCCTCAGCCGAGTGCATGGTGATGCATGCATTGATTAAAAGGTTTTCCAGCTCAATACTCTCTATAAGATCTGAGTTCCTACAAATTCAAAATAGAAGGAAATTCAGGAAAACAGCAAGAGGAAAAGGAAGACCTACTGATACGATTCATAATCTCCCCCATCCAATAATACCATATTAAACTTCTATCCTTCAACTGAATATCATGGAAACTCTCCCATGTTTTGTCAATGAGCTGGCAACCTGTAACCACAGCAGGGGGAAAAGGGTGCAGACAAAATAGTCAGCTCAGCTGATAAAAGTCTCCAAATATTTAAAAAAAAAAAGAAACCTCCCCAAGACATAATGATACAAATAAGTTAAAAAAATATGAAATCCTCTTCCTACCTTCCTCTAATGTCTCTTGTGTACGGAAGACAGCAGCATTGTTTTGCATAACTCTTTGCATGTTCAGCCTTATCTTTGAGGTGGGCAATGAACCATTTGAGTTCCTAATCTTGTCCAACCATGCAATGGTCCTCTCTCCAGCATCCTTTTCAAGTGGCTTCTGTGTCTCACCTGTAGGAATGAAAGTTCAGAAATCTTAAACATGTTATGCATGCCTAAAGGTTAGTGGCGATAGATAAACAAATTCTCTAACCTGGTCTTTGGATCTCCGCAACCCTATTAGCACATGCCCTCCCAAAAACAACAATATCTAGAAGAGAATTTGCACCAAGACGATTGGCACCATGAACAGATGCACATGCTGCTTCACCAGCAGCCATCAGTCCAGGGACCACAGAATCTGGATCATCCCCTTTAATAGTGACCACCTGCCAAACAAAACATGTAAAAAAAGAGCTTCACCTCCAAAATAGAGCAGGTAAGAAAAACAAAAGTTAAAAAATAGATTAACTAATTTTTCACACCTCTCCGTGGTAATTAGTTGGGATTCCTCCCATATTATAATGCACGGTAGGTAAAACAGGAATTGGCTCCTTAGTTACATCAACACCAGCAAAAATGGCAGCTGTTTCAGAGATACCCGGAAGTCTCTCCTTAAGGACCTCTGGGGGCAAGTGATTGAGGTGAAGATAGATATGGTCCTTCAATGGCCCTATTGAAAGTTTGACAACAATATCAGACATTTGAAAAAGGTCCAGCAGCCGTGACCACTTTAGAGGAAGAAAAGGGAGAGGAAACAGGGCAGGGGTTCATCCTGAACACATGCCAGGAACATCCATAATGATCAGAGTGCGTACTGTACCAACATCTGCAATCCCCAGAAAAAAGTTTGACAAATACAAGTTGTCCATCAAACACCAGCGCAGTTCAATCCTAAGATTTGAAGACGAACAACACACCTCAAACAAACAAATCACAAGAGTTTACAAGCTTCTATATTTGGAGGATCACTCGAGTTTGTATATTCATGCCTATATGATGATGCTCAAGAACAAAATTAACAATAACTATGACGTCTAAGTCAGACAGAAGCAAGAGATGATTCGGATAGAATACTTTAAATAAAATAAAGATCTGACATTTCAGACTTTCACTATGATGGTCGTAACACAATTACTTACCCCGAACAGATCATGAACATCACAATTCATCCAGAGAAATTAAAGAGAAAGCAAACGATTTGAGCACTATTGCAAAACCAGTATAAGAAAAGCAATAACCCCTGAAATTCTAGTACTGTGGTCAACCAGAGCATTTGATGCCCCAAGAATCTTTACTACACCACAGTGACTTAAGTTAAAGACCAAGGACTCTTACAAGAGTGCTAAAAGAATAAACTTCTTAATTCAGCTTATTCAATGACATCATACCTACGCCACGCCCTTCTCGAATTTCCATTGTCATTGATCTGGAAACGACATCTCTTGATGCAAGATCCTTGGCAGTTGGGGCGTACCTTTCCATAAATCGCTCACCCTCACTGTTCCTCAGGATACCACCTTCACCACGAGATCCTAAACATGGAATGAGGCGCTTGTTACAAATAGAAATTCAAGAATATGTCAACAGAAAAGTTAAATACTAAACTCAAGAAACCACTCACCAAAGAGAAAAGAAAAAACAGTACTCAATAAATCGGGAAATACAAACATAAGGAAGAACAGATGACAGAAGACTGGACCAGCAATATAGTTATTTTTTCATTTTTTTAACAACCGTGCAGTCAGGATCAGCTTGCGCACACCACGACTAGTTCCACGGGATACCTGCCACCTCTCACCAACAAAATGTACCAGATAACCTGTCCAACAAGGCTACAAGAAATGGGAAGAAATCACCAGGTCTTTGTCTCTGCTAGGATTTGAACCTGAGCCTCATGGTTCTTAACCCACTTCATTGACCACTAAACACACCCTTGGGTGCACAAGCAATATATTTTATTTTTTGAAACAGGTAACCTACAAATGATATAATTATTGCCCTTATTAATAGCATCGAATAAGAAACGAACCTTCAGTAATGAGGCAACCAGCTCCATATATACCAGTTGGATGAAACTGCACAAACTCAAGATCCTGCAAGGAGAGATAGCAGAGATCCTTTTAACTAAGGTGCCATAGCATGGGGATGGGGGTGGGTTGACATGGTCGGAAGATGTTATTAATAAAATGACCTCAAGAGGAAGCCCAGCACGTGCAACCATAGCATTACCATCTCCGGTGCAAGTATGAGCAGATGTTGCCGAGAAGTAAGCACGGCCATAGCCCTAATCCAAACATTTACAGAAGAGAAGGTTTACAAAAGCATTACTACATCCAGAAGTCTAAGTAGAGGTTAATGTTAACCAGTAAGTACCCCTGTGGCCAAAATTGTATTGGCAGAACGGAATCGATGCAAGGTACCATCCTCCATATTTAATGCAATTACACCTTGGCAGCTACCTAATGTTGATGCATTTAAAAAAAGACAGAGAAGAGTTGATTAGTAGAATGAGACAGTTAAAATGAGCAAGAGAACCTATGAAACTACATATAACTTCAACTGCATTTAGTAATCAATCGACATATCAGGAAAATGTTAAAAAATCAAAAGAAATACAGGATATTTTTTTAGTATACATGTGCTAGATTATTCACAATATTCAGCTCAAGTCTAAGTATTTTCACACTAGGCGGGTATTTATGTTCATACTACATAGAACTGAGTTTCTAAGTACAAGATAATACCATCACTGTTCATTAGTAAATCCAAAGCAAAATATTCCACAAAAAATTGTGTATTATGCTTCATGGCCTGGCCATAAAGAGTATGCAACAGAGCATGCCCAGTCCGATCCGCAGCACATGCACAACGATATGCTTGTCCTCCTGTACAAGAAAAAACAAGAGTCAGATTGAGTTGATAATACCACTAGATCAAGTGCTCAACTTATTACCTTTTCCGAAGTCCAGGCTTTGACCACCAAATGCACGTTGATAAATTTTACCATCTTCAGTTCGAGAAAAAGGCAAACCATAATTCTCAAGCTCTATAACTGCTTTTGGTGCTTCTCTACACATGTATTGGATAGCATCCTGATCACCTGGAAAATCATCAACACACTTGCATTGAGATAAAGCAATGTATAAGACACAAGGAAAACGCCAAGCCATAATTTCGAAGGTCCATAATTGGAACCCACTACCCTTTCGCCACTTCATACCTTTCTCTAAAAAGAAAGAAATTGATTGGCTTTGCCATAGAGTTTATAATACAGTATCGTAAAAAACGAGTAAGTTTGGCCCATTAAGAACAGTTTTGGAAAGCAATTGGTTCTATTTTGAAGTGGAACATGACTAAGTAAGAGGTACGAACTATAACTGCCAAGCTGCACAAATTTCTAATCTGTACTTTGACCTTCACATGGTTCATTCAAAAGAAGTATTGAGTGATGCCAACAGACATAGAGAAAATCCGACTTCAAGACAAAACTTACCTAACCAGTCACTTCCTTTAACTGTATCATACATGTGCCACCTCCAATCGTCCTCTGTCATATTGCCTAATGCAGCATTTATACCACCCTACAAAGGAAAATCACAAACAAAGCAAATAACAAGTATATTAGGTCTGGAAGCAGAAACTTGAGCAAGTACATGAACTATCCTATAATCCACACAATAAGAATTGTTATTTTTAAGGTCAATCAAACTTCAAATTATGATCCATAAGCTGCATAGCAAACCAGCGTTTCTCTCCAGTTTCTTTAAGTTAAACAGTTCTTGGCCAGGAAGTGTAGAGACAAAAATGCAGATTAACTGTGTCTGCCTAGAGAAGGGAAGGAAGTTACTTGCGGATAGCAAACATGAACAAAAAGGATTTAAGAATAGCAAGAATAATATCTTCAAACAAACAAAAAAACGAAAACAAAAAGGGCCAAGTATAATAACGCATGCATAAGGAGACCGGCAATGTCAATCCTAAGCAAGTTCCGAGCAATGATTGCGAAGGGAATACAACAACTATAAATTCCAACCCAAGACAACACAAAAATGAGCTGATGAATGAAACCCACAGTTCTAATAGACTCTAACCACAAATATACCTCAAATGGTATGGTCAAGATTGTGTCATCATGACATTCTCAACAGATAACAAGAAAAGAAGAAAACTTTAAGTGGAGGAAACCCATAACATACTATTGAGCAAGGGAAAATAATGAAAGCAAATTTTTCTCATTTGATTAAAAAATACTCCACACATACAGCTATTAACAGTTCTGTACGAACTATAACACAAATCTACCTCAACTGCCATTGTCATGAGTTTAACTTTCTAAAGAAATCCAGTGAACTTTTTTCAAGTTTCTAATCATTAATAAGAAAACTCAGTATAAAACGACTATTGTCTAGTTGGCCCAGCCCACGAATAAACATACAACCTGACAACAATGAGCAAAGAGTCCCAATTAGTGTAGACAATTTGATGTTCTTTGTACAACATATTGTCCTCTAAAATTCAGAGTCTCCTCCTCCCTACCGTAAACCATTAATAAATCTACCTAGTTCAAGAAAATAAAAACTAAAATTGGCAAATAGTTAGAATCCAGGTACCTGAGCGGCAACAGTGTGAGATCGAGTAGGAAAGAGCTTGGTTATGCAAGCAGTATTGAATCCATGCTCAGACAACCCTATTGCTGCTCGAAGCCCTGCACCACCTGCACCGACCACCACCGCATCGTATGTGTGATCCACTACCGTGTAGGACGAGCCTCCCACATTCTGCTAGACAACACACAATATTCAACCATGACGAAAAAAAATCATCAGAATCTTAGCATACTATAATAAATATATAATCATCAAAAAAGTTAAAAAAAAAAAAAAAAGCAAACAATGATTTTAAAAAAGAGGAGCTTTGCGGCTAAAGTTGATTAATCATAAACTCGAAGAATCTACAACAATCGAACATAAAGACCTTCAAAGAAGAAGATCAAATCCAATAACAGCTAGGTAGTTAACCTAATGAGACGTCAAAAATAAAACTCAATCAATCAAAAATCCTAACATTCAAATGATTAGAACAAACTTCAATATAAAATGTATCAACTAAAATTCCTAAGATTCACAAACATCTAGGTCACCGATAATGATTACAAACAAATTTCAATACAAAATGCATCAATTAGTAATACTTAAAATTCACAAACAGTTAGGTAACCGATAATGATTACAAGCAAACTTCAATACAAAAAAGCATCAATTAAAAATATCTTGAGATTCAACAACTAGATAGAATGAGGGGTTCAATATTAGCTGATCGAATCAATAGACAAAGAAAACAGATAGAAGGAACCGTACAGATTGTGAGGAGAAGAGTCGGCGAAAATGGCGGGCGCCGCCACCGGAGATGGATCTGTTGGAGGAAGCGCGAAGACCACGCGACACACAGCGCCACATTCTCGAAGGTTCCCACAGAAAACCAATATGGAGCTGCTGGAGATTGAATGAAGTTAATGTAGAAAAATGGATGTGAAAATGGGATGCTCTTTTTTTGGGTACCGGCACGGAGTTCTGGACGACTGATGATTATATTCCCACTTTAATGGAGCTACCCCTAGCGCTAATCAATATTACTAAACGGCCACTCTCACGTTCCGTTACGATACACCAGTAATTTTCTTTATTCTTTTTGGTGAAGCACTTTTGCTATCACTGAAATTTTATGGGGATGGGTTGGTACACGCTATTGGGGAAAACAATTTACTCCAATCATTTTTTATAAAAAATTGGCCTGCTTGACGACTTTCAATTAGAAAGGATAAACAAGTTGTCAATTAAGTGAAAGTCTTTCAAATTTTTTAAATTAAGTGGGAGGGATAAAACTTTTTTGAGTTTTTCTTTTTAAATTTTTTCGTTTCAACAACTTGTCTCAGTTGTAAAACAATTTTGGTAGTTATTCGACAATTAGACATAGTTGTCGAACAATTACCAAAGTTATTTGACAACTAGAAGCAGTTGTTCGACAATTGAGAGAAATTGTTCAACAACTGCGCGAAATTATTTAGACAACTAATGTAATTATCCAATAATTATTTCAATTGTTCAAAGGCTTAGTTCTTTTAAAAAACAAGTTTGTAAAACCGACTTATCCTTTTTTTAATTGGAAAGTTGGAAGGCCTTCTATTTTATTTTTCTCTGACCGGTGATTACATTTCCACTTTAATGGAAATGGAACTACCCCTAGTGTTTATCAATATTACTAAACGGCCACTATCACGTTTCGCTGCGAGACACCAGTAATTTTCTTTTATTCTTTTCTTTTGAAGACCTTTTGCTATCATTGAAATTCTAACGGATGGGTTTGGTACGCTCTATTTCAGAAAATAATGTATATATTGTTTTTGGTACTATTAATTTTTCGTTTGGTATAATTTTTTAACAAATTGCTATGTTATTAGCAATATAAGAAATTTTATTATATACATAGATATATTAAATATATAATTGTCCCTAAGAGAGTACAAAGCTAAAGAATATGGAGAGTATTTTTGCAAAAAAATATTTTAAAAAAAATAAATTATTAGACAATTAATGTTATATTTTTAATACACCAAATCAGTTATTGAAGAAAAATAATGTCATCACAACTAATCTCACATTACGAATACACTTTATTGAGCACTGTTAAACTAATCTCAGATTGCTAATATACTCTATTTAGCACTAATATTTTTATATCTCGATATTTTATTTTTTGAAAATAAAACATAGATCAAGCTTATTTACGTATTTTCTTCGGATAGTTTTAATTCTATCCACTTGTATGTATAGGTCAAACTACTTGGTTCTTGCTGAATTTTTTTATTTTTTTTTTGTTTTCTATCTGATGTTCGGTGCCCGCATTGGAGCCCCGACTAATTCGGATCGTGCGTTGTAGGGCTCATTAAGGTGACAGTGCTCCCAACAACGCACCTTAATGGGCCCTACAACGCACGATCCGGATTAGTCGGGGCTCCAATGCAGGCATCGAACATCAGATAGAAAACTAAAAAAAAATGGTGCCCGCATTGGAGCCCCGACTAATCCGGATCGTGTGTTGTAGGGCCCATTAAGGTGACAGCACTCCCAACAGAGTTTTCTTCATACCCAGGATCGAACCCTCGACCTTTAATTAAGGATGAAGCATTCCGTCCACTACACCACAACCCAGGTGGTGAATTTTTCTTTTACTACTACGTGCCAATGATTAATGATTGTAAATTGTGCTATTGATATAAATTAAACGCCACTTTCTTTGCATGAATTTGCTTTTTTCTCCGTACTAAACAACCCCCAAATGATTTTTATGTCCATAATAAATGGTAGGAGAATGGACGCGCAGATGATTTGGAAGCCATAAGGAGACTAATGGGAAAAGCTAGCAGCGTGGCCTACGTTCCTGCCGCTCAACTTCTACTTTGGAAAGACGTCTAGACTAACCATCTTAACTAATGTCAATTACACGTTGTTAATTTTATCATCATAAGTTCTTATTAGTCGCGTCAAATTAGCATTTTTAGATTGATATTGACATGTTAAAATAGACTGAATTAATAAACAAGCGAATTATTGATCTGTTTGTTTAATTTGAACTGCATATTAGCTCAATATTTGAATGAGTTGACTTAAGTGTATCAAATGAACTGAATTAGTGTGATAAGTGGATTATTAACCCATCTAAATTTAAATAAATTAGGAGATCATAATTTATGAGTTGATTTTGCCATCCCTAATTCTAGTGATATGGGAGTAACACTTGCCCAAGTTTAATATGTCATAGGACCAGAATCCAAAAGCCAGGAAATATGTAAAGAGGACGAGTAAAGATTTGGGCATACAAAAGGCCCACAGAAAATTTACCATCAAAGTATTTCTTCTTCTTGTTGTAAGCCTGTTGTCCGTTAACCCATTGGCGGCCCAATGGGCTACCTCAGTTTTCAAGGGATTTCCCCAAAGAAACCATCATCTGAACCATTGGTAAACTTAAGTGGGCCTTTGCTAAGACTAGTATTGTCCAATCATGACACTCTATTATACAAAGGAAAAATAACAGTAAATTTCATGTCATAAATCCAAATATAGGTGCCTTCAGATATTTGATCTCAATAAGAAATGTAGGTGACTTTAAATATTTGATCCCAATAAGAAATATTTTTAAAGAATAATCTTCCTTACTTTTTAAGTATAGTACAAGTACCATTTTGCCCCTCTACACTTCAAATATATTTTTTAAACTTTCCATACTTATTTTTATCTCAAATTTTATTTTTTATTATTTTCACTTTTTATTATTTCCTTTAATTTTATTATTCTATTTTTTATTATTTTCACTTTTTATTTTTCCCTTTAATTTTATTATTCTATCTTTTATTATTTTCATTTTTTATTGTTTCCTTTAATTTTATTATTCTATTTTTTTATTATTTTCACTTTTTATATTTTCCTTTAATTTTATTATTTTTACTTTTTATTTTTTTCTTTAATTTTATTTTCAGGTTTTAATTCATTTGTCTCATCCTTTATTTTTTTTCTCTTTTTTCTTTTTTCTCAAACATTATCTATTTCTTTTTTTAATTCATTTGTATTTAACCTTTATTTTTCTTTTATTTTTAAATTTTTATTAGTTTTTCCCCCTCATTTTTCTCAAACTTTATTTTTATTTTTTCCTCTCATATTTTATTTTCTCAATTTTTTTAGTTCTTCACTTTTTTCTTAATCATTATTTTTTTCTTGGCTTTTTTTCCTCACTCTTTTTTTATTTCTCTATTTTGTTTGATCGTTTTTTTCTTTTTTCAGTTCTCTTCTTTTCCCTCATTTTTCTTAAACTCTATTTTTATTTTTCCTCTCATTTTTATTTTTCTCAATTTTTTCAATTCTTCACTTTTTTCTTGATCTTTATTTTTTTTTCCTTTTTTTCTCAATCTTTTTCTATTTCTCTATTTTGTTTGATCTTTTTTTTTTCCTTAACTTCTATTATATTTTGATAATAAATAAAAATTTGGATAATCTGCAAAGGTGTCTTTTTTTTACATCAAAGCAAATTTAAAAGCATGAATTGTTGTTACGAAGTTCTTTGAAAATTCTTCAGATAAGTCGTGTCTCTAAGACGAGAGTTGTAGAATATCTCATAAATAATATAATGTGGTAGTGTCAACTCTTGCCCGTGGAGCATAATTTATTATTTGAAAGTGTCACGCCCCAAAATCCCATCGGGCCGGACTGGCACC